>NC_044301.2:6791921-7056921 GCF_004027225.2 Strigops habroptila
ATGCATATTATTTTTAAAAATGACATCTGAGAGAGCTCTTCCTAACATTTCAGCTACACAAACCTTACATAAGATCTATTTCCTGCCACACTGACCATATTGGAATAGGATGGCAATGATTACAGGAGGCTTGTGAACTACGTGCCGAAATTAAAAACAAAGGATATAAACAGGATGCGTAATTAAGACACCACTGAGCCAGATATCATGACTGCTGCATGACATAACACACATAGGAAGATAACATGAGCTGAAGATTGCTTCCCCTCCACACCCCCCTTTCTTCTGTAGCAAAGGAGAAAAACTATGCAAACAGCATGTAGAACTTTCTTCAGATAACCTCTTCTAAGCTCAAAGTTTAGACTCCTCACCTGATCCAAAAGAAACCCGTTAAAAATTTAATGCAAAAGATACAATAATGAGAATGCATCTACATATGATTCCCATGGAGAAAAAAAAAATTTTTTCCCCCTTTCTATTTTTGCTTGGAATTGCCTTGATTCTAATAAGGTTGTACGCAGCAACACACAGCACAATTCTATTGACTCGTGTACATACCAACTATACTGCAGTACTGTAAATGCTCCCTTTCCCAAAATCAATTTGAAGATACAAAACAATCTATTGAAGAGTTTTGCAGCTGGCTTTTGAACCACTTACAAAAGACAACACACAGAAAAAATTAACCCCTGTGGCTCTATTAGGAACAGTTTAATAAATGTGCATTTAAAAATCTAAAACCACATATTTATCTGCAAAATGTTCTTGCATAAAACTTACTGAAAAGGCTTTCATTTTATCTTTGTGTTATTGTAACTTTATTGAATTGCTTATTCCTTCTTTGATATTGTGTTTTAATGGTATTATAAATCTGTTTTATGTCTCATAGAAGCCTCATTGTAAACTGATATAACAGATAATACGGCAATTCACCATAAAAATTCTAAACCAAAAATGCAGGTCAGAACACAAACAAGCACTTTAATTCATTCTGGGGAGTTTTTTCATTTTATTTTTTAATTATTTTTCATGTTCTGGTTGCCATCTGTTAATAAAAGATGGTTGCACAAAACTGTCCCAGGTTCAGCTGTAGAAGTCATTTTTCTCCTTCTTAGTAGCTGGTGCAGTGCTGTGGTTTTGACTTTCAGCCTGGGAACAACGCTGATAACACACCAATGTTTTTAGTTGTTGCTAAGTAATGTTTACTCTGACCAAGGACTTTCTCAGTCTCATGCTCTGCCAGGGAGGAGGGGAAGCCGGGAGGAAGCAGAGACAGGACACCTGACCCAAACTAGCCAAAGGGGTATTCCATACCACAGCATATCATGCCCAGTATAGAAACTGGGGGGAGTTACCTGGAAGGGGCAGATTGCTGCTCAGATCAGGCTGGGTATTGGTCAGCGGGTGGTGAGCAATTGTCTTCTCTCCCCTTGTCATTTCCCTTATCATTATTATTATTATTGGTGGTGGTGGTAGTAGTAGTTTTGTATTATACCTTAGTTACTGGACTGCTCTTATCTCAACCCGTGGGAGTTACATTCTTCCGATTCTCCTCCCCATCCCTCTGGGAGTGGGGAAGGGAGGAAGAAGGGGGGGAGTGAGCGAGCGGCTGTGTGGTTCTGAGTTACTGGCTGGGCTTAAACCACAACATTTCTTTTTGGCACCCAACGTGGGGCATGAAGGGTTGAGATAACGACAGATCTGACCAGAGTGTGTCTAATCGTATTTGCGATAAGCATTCATTGTTTCAGATTAATAGTCACTCATCACAATGCTGATTTATTTTCTCTCAGAGTTGTTGCGCTTGATCTCAGAGTTTCAGCATGTCGTACCTTACTTACAGCCAGTATTTGCTGTTTTAGCATTTATCGGCTTTGGGGCCTGGGCTAAGGTTCTTGTTTCACTGTACTTCATGGTAACGACTTGTAATACAGTAGACTCATTGATCATGAAACTGGGCTGCTATGCATCCTCAGTGTGGTCATCACCTCTATACTATGGGAGGCATGTAATGGGAATTTTTAGCAATTACACATCTTTCTTTTTCCTTCCCTCGGGGGGTCAACCTATGGAGGAGATATTCCCTCACACCCTCCGCTCCCCCACCAGGTTATTTACAGTAGAAGTACATTCTGGAAAAGTTAAAGATCTTGAATATCTTTTCAATGCCCTTGAAAGCATCCTGCTCCTTTTGCTGGAAACTAGCTTGTTGCTGCATATGCTCTCTAGGTTTTACCTATGGCGTGACCACTCCGAGAACACCCTATCTTGTCTGATCTCAGAAGCTAAGCAGTGTCCGGCTCAGGTCTTCTCTAAGGTTAAATGACTATTTATCCCCTTGCTATTTCCCTTATCATTATTATTGGTGGTAGCAGTAGTAGTTTTTGTATTATACCTTAGTTACTGGACTGTTCTTATCTTAACCCGTGGGATTTACATTCTTTTGATTCTCCTCCCCATCCCTCTGGGAGTGGGGGGGAAGAAGAGGGGGGGAGTGAGCAAGCGGCTGCATGGTTCTGTGTTACCGGCTGGGCTTAAACCATGACAAAAACTCACAGCACTACACAATGGGATCTTTTTTTGTACATTTCTATTCATAATAACAGGGGAAAAACATTTTAACAGCATTGCACCTCTCTAGACTAAGGATGATTAGCTGGTTCATTGTATAGACTGATATAAATTAGCCACTTTGGAAACTAAATCTCTATTTTATTTTTTTTTCCAGAAGATACTTATTTTGGGTAACTTTTAGTATCATGAATAATGGAACAAAAAAATCCACTTTCTGCAGCATCTCCTATTTATTCTTTTTCTTTTAAATAAAACAATATAAAACCATTATGATAAAAGATTTATCAACATATAGAGCAATTATATCACAAATCACCATCTGCTCAGAAATTTCAGTCAAGTATATCTGCAAGCCTGCCAAATCAAGAAAATAAAAACTTGATTAACAAGAGCCCACTGTGAAGGCAAGTATATAATCTGATGAGTGCTCGGCTGATAGATACATAATCCTTTAAGCACAATTCAAATCCCTCAGACCTTATTTACAGGGTATTTGTAGCCCTGCCTAGCAAAGCTACACCTCCACGTTGCTGACCATGTGGTTGAACATGTATGAATGTGTCCATACACACTGTGTACAGTTTGTGTTTTGTTTGTATTGATCATTTGATCTAAAAATAGATGTATTTTGTTTGTGAACTAACACTTAAGGCAGAAAATAAGTAGTAACATGTCTGCAGAAATAATGAAAAACATGAAAAACAACAAGAAAAGTACCTCTTGTAAAACATACTTAAGAACAATACTTGGCAACAGGCTGAGGAGTACTTGGTTTTCATACCATTTCTAAAAGTAACCAGTCATTAAAGAAACATTACTGAGAAAGCAACAGAAATGTGCCCACAAATATTAAAGAAATTTATGTTTCAATCTTCTGAAGAATTTTCTAAAGAAATAACTGTTTTTTTTCGGGGGGGGGGAATCTGAAAAGGGATCCCAAGTATTTATATGCTATTGCAGCACTAGAGCAAACTTAAAACCAAACAAAAAAATGCAAACTACAAAATTCAACAATTTTGGATTACCAGCATCACAGCACATACTAAACTGCACAATGTACCAATTCATCTGCAGGGGCAGAGGGTCACTAACAGCATGCACACAGTGCCATGAGAAATAAAGGCAGTCTCATCTCTGAATTTCAAATTTCTTTGCTTATCTTGGTATGAATCAGGATCTACCTTGATAGAGAATTGGTATCAGCCTTTCATAATGTACCTTGATAAATGAGAGGAGAGGAGGAGGGATAGATTTCATGTGCATGTTGCAGAAAAGAAAACTGCAGGTGTGAACCGCAGCTAGATGTATAAAATAACACACCTTAACGTAACATATGTAACAGCCTTGCTTGGAAAACATCACGAAATTTTAGAAAGAAGAGTCCAGTGTTTACACACAAATCAGAAATCTGTTGCAGTCTAGGCATGTCCCTGTGCCTGCATTTCCTAAAGCTGTATTTAAGGACTTTTTAAAAGCATGGTCCAGAATATTATTGCTACTTGACGTTAAAACAGTAAGAGCCATTTGGCGTTACTTTGATTTGAACACAAGTGGAAGGAGTTTTGAGACAGCAGAGTATTAATATCACCTCTCCCTGCAAACCCTGCCTGGAGCCAGCAGAGCATTCATGTAAATACTTGTTTACAGATTTTCAACACACATAGGCACACATAACAAAAGTTCTTAAGGCAAGCCATGCCTTCCATCTCCCCACTCCCAGAGCCCAGGGGAGAGCAGCAGGCCTGCCAAATCCACCCTAAGGATAAAAAGGTGAATTTATGACTTGGGGACCTATGATGGGAACACCTATTTAGGTAGTATTTATGTGCCTGGCCAGTTAGCCGTGACACTTGTACAACTCCCTGTGAATCTGGTGCAAGTCTGGAGCACAGAAGGACTAGAAGATGCAGCACAAAACCATATACTGTTCATCTGAGTAACTCCAGGAGCCCTTCACAGCTATTAAAGTCCATCACATACAATACTAACGAGCAATAGCCAGGCAACCTGCGTGACTATCTCGATACATCACACAATAGCTTCATTTAGCTTAATGTAATACATTACAAAGGCGGCACAGAACTTAACATTAGTCAACAACATAATGGACAGATAAGTGTCTCGCCTTGGTTGAGACCATACCCAGGTTCCATTATAAGCTCTATCTTTAGTCCCTCCTTTGCTCACTCTCCTCAAATTGTATCGCTGTGGTTTAAGCCCAGCCAGTAACTCAGAACCACACAGCCACTCGCTCACTCCCCCACTTCTTCCCCCCCGCTCCCAAAAGGATGGGGAAGAGAACAGAAAGAATGTAAACCCCACGGGTTGAGATAAGAACAGTCCAATAAATAAGGTATAATACAAAACTACTACTACCACCAATAATAATAATGATAAGGGAAATAAGGGGAGAGAAAACTAAAAGGGGAAAAGGAAAACAAAACAATAAACACAAGTGATGCACAATACAATTGCTCACCACCTGCCAACCAATACCCAGCCCGACCCGAGCAGTGATCTGCCCCTTCCAGGTAACTCCCCCCAGTTTACATACTGGGCATGACATGCTGTGGTATGGAATACCCCTTTGGCTAATTTGGGTCAGGTGTCCTGTCTCTGTTTCCTCCTGGCTTCCCCTCCTCTTTGGCAGAGCATGAGACTGAGAAAGTCCTTGGTCGGGGTAAACATTACTTAGCAACAACTAAAAACATTGGTGCGTTATCAGCATTGTTCTCAGAGTAAAGTTGAAAACACAGCACTGCACCAGCTACTAAGAAGGAGAAAAATAACTGTTAGAGCTGAACCCAGGACATGTATGAATAGCAAAATTGGTATGCTTGAAACTACTAAGCTGAAGTCAAAGGAAAAAAAAATGTTTCTGAGAAGTCATGGGGAAAAAAAAAAAAAAGACAACTTATTTTAAATGAGACATCACTCTGGATTCTGCAATAAAATTGTAAGGACACCAGAGGAACGCACAATTTTCCATTTGATACCCAGATATAATTCACCTTAATTTTCATCTCTGGAGAAGCAGTTTTTCTTTATTTGATACTGAAAAAGTCTGTCTTTTGGAGTCTGAACGGTTCTATCTTCTAACCTCGTTTTTCAGCATTCTTTCCAAGAGTCCTTACCATCACTTGGAGCAATAGGCATAGAATCATAGAATCATAGAATCGTAAGGGTTGGAAAGGACCTTAAGATCATCTAGTTCCAACCCCCCTGCCATGGGCAGGGACACTACACACTAAACCACGTGGTTCAAGGCTCTGTCCAACCTGGCCTTGAACACTGCCAGGGATGGAGCATCCACAACCTCCCTGGGCAACCCATTCCAGTGCTTCACCACCCTCACTGTAAAGAACTTCTTCCTTATATCTAATCTAAACTTCCCCTGTTTAAGCTTGAACCCATTACCCCTTGTCCTACCACTACAGTCCCTAAGGAAGAGTCCCTCCCCAGCATCCTTGTAGACCCCCTTCAGATACTGGAAGGCTGCTATGAGGTCTCCATGCAGCCTTCTCTTCTCCAGGCTGAACAGCCCCAACTCTCTCAGCCTGTCTTCATACGGGAGGTGCTCCAGCCCTCTTATCATCCTTGTGGCCCTCCTCTGGACTCGCTCCAACAGCTCCATGTCCTTTTTATGTTGAGGACACCAGAACTGTACGCAGTACTCCAAGTGGTGTCTCACAAGAGCAGAGTAGAGGGGCAGGATCACCTCCTTTGACCTGCTGGTCACGTTTCTTTTGATGCAGCCCAGGATACAGTTGGCTTTCTGGGCTGCAAGTGCACACTGCTGGCTCATGTTAAGCTTCTCGTCAACCAACACCCCCAAGTCCTTTTCTGCAGGGCTGCTCTGAATCTCTTCTCTGCCCAAACTGTAGCAGTGCCTGGGATTGCCCCGACCCAAGTGTAGGACCTTACACTTGGCTTGGTTAAACTTCATAAGGTTGGCATCGGCCCACCTCACAAGCGTGTCCAGGTCCCTCTGGATGGCATCCCTTCCCTCCAGCGTATCAACCGAACCACACAGCTCGGTGTCGTCGGCTGTAGGTAGTTAAGGTCTGGCGGCCGGAAGATATCGCGATGTACGGAAAGAGAGAGCCCCTCCCTGGATACTCTTACAAGCCCCATAGCATGGAGAGGGGAATTGTGGGGCAAGGCTCGGCGATACCATAAAAGGTAAAAATTGTTAACCTGCCTTCTGATTGGGTCAGCATAGGTACTTCCGTGTGGCCGAAAGGCATATAATGCCTGCTGTTGTTTAATAAAACGCTATTTGGTCATCCTCCATATTGGTGTCTGTGATCTCTAGCCCTAAGCCAGGGGTTGGCTTAGTTCTGCAAGTCTTGGCTGAAGCAACGCAGCAACAAGTGGTGACCCCGACGTGACTCGTTCGGAGGGCAGAGGTGTAGCTCGCGAGCATGGATGTAACGATTAAGGTACTGAAAACGTTGGCAAAGGACTTTAAGATTTGTATCAAATCTGGCAGCATTAAGGCGTGCCTGGAATCTTTGATTCACAGTGGGGTTCTTGGTCACCCTGCTCAGATATTTAATTCAAAAAATTGGCCACAACTTAAGCAGACACTGATTGAGAAGGCTCTGGCGGGAAAGCCAGAAGCCCTCATTACTCTGGGAAAGTTGTTGGCCTTATTGCAATTGGCTCGGGAAGATCGGGAGGCATGGGGGGCGGCACAGTCGTACTTGCGGGGAGCCGCGCTTGAAACTGCGCCTCACACTACGACAGCGGCAGTGCAGACTGGCGGGCCTGGTGGGGAGGACGGGGTGGAGGACAAGTCTATGGAGGAACAGCCTGAGACGCAGGCATTTCCTGTTACTGAGCCTGAAAAGGAGCCCCCTGCGACTGGTGCGCAGGGAGGGGCCGCGCGGACGGAGCCCCCCGCGCCACCAGCATATCCGTGGGGGGAGTTAGAGGATGTTGTGGCCCATCTTAACAAGGAATGTCTTAAAGGGGACGCTGCAGATAGGGGCGGCGAGTCTGTAGCCCGTCTTAACAAGGAGTGTCTTAAAGGGGACGCCGCAGTTAGGGGCGGCGAGTCTGGGCCGAATGGACCAAAAAATCAGAATCTGGACCCCCTAGATGCGCTCCCAGGCATGGTACTGAGGTATCTAGACGACGATGAATTGTTAGACCTGGGATTGAGACGTGTGGGTGGCGGTGACGTAGGACCCTTTGGGGCGCGGAAGAAGGAACACAGTACCCCAAAGGAACAAACGGCGTGGCGGGAATGGCGGGGAGGTGGGCGTGATATGCGTTCTGACTCTGAGTCAGAAAATGAGGAAGCTACGGTGAGTGGCGTTGGACCTCCTCAGGGCTCGGGTGCCGGGGAAAAGAGGTATAAAACACCGGGGGACCTTATGGAGGAACTTGCCAAAGCGATGCGTATGCTGAAGGCACAGACAAAGATACAGAGACGCGCCTTGGAGCAGCTGGGCGAAACCCCGCCCCCTGTGGCCCAGCCAAATTGGAACTTGATTGCGAAGGACTGTGTGCTAAGTGGCGTAACCCTAGAAGCCCTACCCGCGGCCACGCCTCCACAGGCGTTCCCTGTTCAGGTTGGGCCACAAGGAGGAGCTATGTGGGCGCCCCTAGACGCTAAGTTGGTTCAGGCCCTTCACAAGGCAATAAAAGAGGAAGGTTTGTCGAGCGAAACCACAGCTATGCTGCTCGACTCCGCCCACGTCCAGCCACTAGCCCCTGCCGATGCTAGGCAGCTGGCAAGGGCGGTGCTAACTGGCCCGCTATTCCTTCTTTGGAAGGAGGCGTGGTATCTCGAGCTGCAAGCCCGCATACAAGCTGCAACGACAGATCCCACCCATCCCCTCCGACAGTCCACTTTTGATAGGTTGGCTGGGAAGGGGCAAATGGTAACTGCAGCACAACAGGCGGCAGGACTCAGGCCGGGAGCTTCAGGCATCCACTGATGCCTCTAGGCAGGCGTATCGTGCCATTGCAAAATTTGGGAAGTCGGTTGAGCCTTGGACAACAATAAAGCAAAAAATCAACGAGCCCTTTATGGACTTCTGTGGCAGGCTGCAGGCTGCCATTAAAATATCAGGTCTGCCAGAAGCAGCCAAAGGACCTGTTTTATTAGATTGCATTCGACAACAATCTAATCCCCAAATAAAAGAAATAGTGAATACATTGCCAGAGAGGGCATCCCTTACAGAAGTCATAAGAAGAGTGGTGACAGCCGAAAGCCACACCGGGCAGGTCGTGCAGGCAGTGTTAGCAGCAGTAGGAGTAGGCCGTGATGTAATCTGTCATAAATGCGGACAACGTGGGCACGTTAAGGCCACCTGCAGAAAGGGTAGTGATAGACCTCAAGGACCTTGCTGGAATTGTGGTAAACAAGGTCATATAGCCAGGCAATGCCGTAAGCCGCAGTCGGGAAACCAGAATGGGGGCCCAAGGTGCAGGGGTTTGGGCCCCCAAACAAATGGCCATCTACCTCCCCTGTCAAAGATACTTACTCAAACCAGTCCCCAGAACGAGACCCCAGCGTGGCCCGGTCTTAGACATGGACAGGCGTCCTGTCGTCCCCGTAGGAGTAATTCCAGTGGGAGGAGGACACCCGAGTAGGTTATTAATTTCAATGCTTATGGATACTGGAGCAGACGTCACCGTAATCTCCTGGAGGATTTGGCCAGCCTTGTGGCCAAGCCAACCAGGGGGGCAGGTCACCGGGGTGGGAGGGGATGCTAACATTCTTGTAAGCTCACAGCCAATGATGTTTATAATAGAAGATGAAGAGCAGGGAAAACAATTGGTTGCCACAGTGACTCCTGTTATTGCTAGGATAGACCAGGCCCTATTAGGCCAAGACGCACTCAGTCAAATGGGAATTACTATGAAGGATTTTTAGTGGGGGCCACTGCTCAACCTGACCCACAACAAGATAGAATTACTTGGCTGACGAATGATCTGGTTTGGGTGGAACAGTGGCCCCTCACTCAAGAAAAATTACAAGCAGCCAAAGAAATTGTGAAGGTAGAAGCTCAAAGTGGTCATCTTGAGCCTTCTACTAGTCCGTGGAACACCCCGATATTTGTGATCCAAAAGAGAAACAAAAACAAATGGAGATTACTCCACGACCTGAGAGCTGTGAATGCGCAGATGGAAGCGATGGGACCTTTGCAAACTGGTCTGCCGCTTGCCTCTGCTATCCCTCAGAATTGGTACATCATAGTAATTGATATTCGAGATTGTTTTTTCAGCATTCCTCTTGCCCCGGAAGATCGGAAAAGGTTTGCCTTTACCCTACCTGCAATCAATTTAGAGGAGCCAGCAACATGCTGGCAATGGACAGTCCTGCCACAAGGTATGAAAAACTCACCCACAATGTGCCAGCGTTATGTGGCTAAGGCGCTGGAGGGTATCAGGGAAAAGTGGAGTACAACAAAGGTTTTGCATTACATGGATGATATCTTGATGGCTGCAGAGGACAGAGCCGTCCTGGATTCCTTGTTCCAACAGGTGCAGACCAATTTACAGCAATATGGGTTAAACATAGCAGAGGAGAAGATTCAAAAGGGTAGTACGCTCAAATACTTGGGAGCAGAAATCAGGGGAGAGCAGGTCACTGCCCAACCTATCCAAATAAATCCAGAAATTAAGACACTTAACGATGTCCAAAAGCTGGTGGGGGCCATTCAATGGTTGAGAACTTTTGTTCCGATCCCCAATGACCTAATGGAACCCTTTTATGACCTACTAAAGGGTAACCAAATTTGGGAACCACGCACTCTTACAGAGGAGGCGCGAAAGGCGTTGGTAGAAATCCAACGCAGAACAGAGAAATTTGCCCTTATACGCATACAACCAGGCAAGGACATCATTTTAGCCTGGGCCTTTACCAAAGGAGGCTGTTTTGGAATGCTAGGGCAAGACAGAAAGAAGGAATTGTGTCCCCTGTTGTGGACATACTCTTCAAAGGGAAATGACAGCTTTGTAAGGTGGAGCAAGGTTGCGGTTTTGGTAATGGAATCTTTAAGAAAATCAAGCAGAAAAACATTTGGCAAGGAACCGGATGTTATCTGGCTGCCCTGGACTAAAAAACAGGTGACAGAACTGATGGAGAACGAAGTAGAGCTACAATTATCTCTAAGTACATACCATGGGAAGGTTGAGACAGGAAAGGTGGAGCTCTGGAAAAGATACATGGATGCATTACAGCCCTCACTGCAGTTGAGAGTGCTCGATAATCCCCAGCCTGGGCTGACATATTTTACCGATGCATCCTCTGTCACAAACACAGCAGTGGTGGTCTGGAAGGAAGCCAATAAATGGGAAAAACTAATCTGGGTAGAAGCAGGAAAGAGTGTTCAGTGGCTAGAGGCAAAAGCTATGTGCCTAGCACTTGAACAAACTCCTGAAAAACATATTAATGTCTGTACAGATTCTATGTATGTGTATAAATTGGTTCAATCAATGAAGAGAGGAGGATACGCTAACGGGGACATTTCAAATGCGTTACAAGAAGCATTAGGAAAGCGAACTGGTATGGTCACAGTAATTCACATCAATAGCCACCAAAATTGCCCTGGTCCACTGGTGGAAGGTAATACAAAAGCAGATACTGCTGCAAAAGGGTTGTGGACGTTACAACAGGCTAGCGAACTGCACCGGAAGCTACATATTGGTGCAAAAGCATTGGCAAAAGAATGTAATATTCCTATTAAAGAAGCTCGGGAAGTTGTCCCTACTTGTCCCTATTGCCAGCACTCCCCATTATGGGAGGCTGGAGTGAATCCTAGAGGGCTGCAAGCACGAGAGCTGTGGCAGACAGACTTTACGGAATGTTTACTCATGGCCCCTAGGAAGCACCTTGCGGTTACAGTTGATACTTATAGTGGTGCAATAATGGCCACACCACACACCAAGCAGACAGGAAAAACAATCATACAACACTGGGTCACTGTCATGGCCTGGCTGGGAACCCCGAAAACGATTAAAACAGATAATGGGCCCTGTTTTAGAAGCACATTAGTCGAAGATTGGTGCAAGAAGTGGGACACTGCATTAAAACACGGGATCCCATACAACTGTCAGGGCCAGGGGATCGTGGAGCGCGCTCACCGTGCACTCAAGGAAAAAATTAAGATCCTTGGAGAAGAAGAAGGGTATTCGGGAAAAATACCGACGGATCAACAAACTAATATTTTAAATCGAGCCCTGTTAGCTTTAAATCACTATGTTAGAGGACACGAACAGTACTCGCCAATGGAAAAACAGTATCTAAAACAACAAGTAGCTACCTTTCCTCAGGTGCGTGTTAAATTTCCAGGGGAACTACAGTGGGAATCCGGGTGGAGGCTGCGTACAATTGGAAGAGGGTATGCAGCGGTAGAAAAGGAGGGATTGCTGAGATGGGTGCCTAGCAGATGTATTAGGGCGGAATTAAAGGAGACAGATAACTGATACCCATGCAAGTTGTATCAGAATAAAACTAATGAAAATTGTGAGTTCTTGTCCGCAGGACTGGATTGTCGGACGCCCTCGCAACCCGTACGTCCCAGTGACGAATGAAGATGACAAGTAAGAGGATCAGACCTGATGTTTCTACAGCAAGGGGGAGTGTGCGCTGCACTAGGGGAAGAGTGTTGTGTATATGCAGACCACACCGGAATAGTAAGAGACACTATGGCCAGATTGCGGGAAGGTTTGGAAAAACGAAAGAGGGAACGAGAGGCACAGCAAGGTTGGTTTACGTCATGGTTTAACCATTCACCATGGCTGACCACCCTGATATCTACCTAATGGGACCAATCACAATGATTGTGATAGCAGTGATTTTTGGACCCTGTCAAGCTCGTTTCATTTGTTAAAAGCCGACTAGAGAGTGTTAGCATTATGTTAATGGCACATTAGCGATTGCTCTAAGACTGTTTCCGTTTAAAATTCCCTTTAGCTATCCCTAGTTATACACCACTACTCTCAGTTGTCCCCCAGTTATCTTGTTTAACATGCATTATATTCTCTATTTAAACTTATGATGTATATTTCTAGATTGTTGTAAAAAATAACATAGAAACAGCACACATTTACTAGGTTTGCACCCAAGTTTTATGATATGTATTTTTAGGATTGTTTTATCTTAATCACCTTATTTGTGCATAGGGAGGGGGAAATGTAGGTAGTTAAGGTCTGGCGGCCGGAAGATATCGCGATGTACGGAAAGAGAGAGCCCCTCCCCGGACACTCTTACAAGCCCCATAGCATGGAGAGGGGAATTGTGGGGCAAGGCTCTGCGATACCATAAAAGGTAAAAATTGTTAACCTGCCTTCTGACTGGGTCAGCATAGGTACTTCCGTGTGGCCAAAAGGCATATAATGCCTGCTGTTGTTTAATAAAACGCTATTTGGTCATCCTCCGTATTGGTGTCTGTGATCTCTAGCCCTAAGCCAGGGGTTGGCTTAGTTCTGCAAGTCTTGGCTGAAGCAACGCAGCAACAGTCGGCAAACTTGCTGAGGGCGCACTCAATCCCACTGTCCATGTCGCCGACAAAGATGTTGAACAGGACCGGTCCCAACACCGATCCCTGAGGGACACCACTCGTTACAGGTTTCCAACTGGACATCGAGCCATTTACCACAACTCTTTGCGTGCGGCCATCGAGCCAGTTTTTATCCACCGAGTGGTCCATCTATCAAATTGATGTCTCTCCAATTTAGAGACAAGGATGTCATGCGGGACAGTGTCGAATGCTTTGCACAAGTCCAGGTAGATGACGTCAACTGCTCTGCCCCTGTCCATCAGTTCCGTGGCTCCATCATAGAAGGCCACCAAATTGGTCAGGCAGGATTTCCCCTTAGTGAAGCCATGTTGGCTGTCACCAACCACCTCGTTGTTTTTCATGTGCCTTAGCATGCTTTCCAGGAGAATCGGCTCCAAGATTTTGCCAGGCACAGAGGTGAGGCTGACTGGTCTGTAGTTCCCCGGGTCTTCCACCTTCCCCTTCTTGAAAATGGGGGTTATATTACCCTTCTTCCAGTCATCGGGAACTTCACCTGACTGCCAGGATTTTTCGAATATGATGGACAGTGGTTTAGCAACTTCATTCACCAGCTCCTTCAGGACCCGTGGATGGATTTCATCAGGTCCCATGGACTTGTGCACATTCAGGTTCTTAAGATGGTCTCGAACCTGATCCTCTCCTACAGTGGGCCTAAGGTCTTCATTCTCGCAGTCCCTGCATTTGCTTTCCAAGACTTTCATGGTGTGGTCAGAGCATTTGCTGGTGAAGACTGAGGCAAAGAAGTCATTAAGAACCTCAGCCTTCTCCAAATCCATGGTAGCCAGTTCTCCTGATAGCTTCTGGAGAGGGCCCACATTGTCCCTAGTCTGTCTTTTATTTGCTACGTATCTATAGAATCCTTTCCTGTTATCTTTTACATCCCTTGCCAAACTTAATTCTAGCTGGGCCTTAGCTTTCCTAACCTGGTCCCTAGCTTCCCGGGCAATGCTCCTATATTCTTCCCAGGCCGCCTGTCCTCGCTTCCACCTTCTATAAGCTTCTTTTTTCCCCTCTAAGTTTCCTCAGCAGCTCCTTGTCCATCCATGGAGGTCTCCTGGCCCTCCTGCTGCACTTTCTTCTAGTCAGGATGCAACACTCCTGAGCATGTAGCAGGTGATCCTTGAATATCGACCAGCAGTCTTGGGCCCCCCTGCCCTCTAGGACTGTATCCCATGAAACCTTACTAAGGAGGTTCCTGAAGAGGCCAAAGTCTGCTCTCTTGAAGTCCAGGGCAGTGAGCTTGCTGCATGCTCTTCTCACTGTCCTGAGGATCTCAAACTCAACCATCTCGTGATCACTAGAGCCAAGGCTGCCCTGGAGCGTCACATTTCCAACCAGTCCCTCCCTGTTGGTGAGCACGAGGTCCAGCATGGCACCTCTCCTTGTCAGCTCCTCTATTGCTTGAAAGAGGAAGTTGTCTTCCACACAATCGAGGAACCTCCTGGATTGCTTGTGCCGGGCCGTACCGTCCCTCCAACAGATGTCAGGATGGTTGAAGTCCCCCATGAGGACCAGGGCCTGCGAGTGTGAGGCTGCTCCTATCTGTCTGTAGAGCGCTTCATCCACAGAGTCCTCTTGATCAGGCGGCCTGTAACAGATCCCCACCGTAATGTCCCCTGTTGCTGTTTTCCCTTTGATCCTGACCCACAAACACTCTGTTACCTCATCACCTGTCCCCAGACAGAGTTCCATACTCTCTAGCCTATCACTGACATAGATAGCAATGCCCCCTCCCCGTCTGCCAGGCCTGTCTTTTCTAAACAGCCTGTAACCTTCCATTCCGACATTCCAGTCATAGGAGCCATCCCACCATGTTTCTGTGATACCAATGACATCATATCCCCGTAGCCTTGCACACATCTCTAATTCCTCTTGCTTGTTCCCCATACTATGGGCGTTTGTATAGAGGCACCTTAGCCGAGCTCCAAATGAGGCCGACTCAATAGCTGAAGCAGCTGGAACATCTCTACATGGCTCCAAGCACTTATTACAGGTGCTGGCAACTGCCCAGGAGTGTTGGGATGGATCAATGCTCCCCTCCCCCAACACATCTAGTTTAAAGCTTTCCTGACCAGCCTGGCAAGCCTCCTACCAAAACAGCTCTTCCCCTTCTTTGTCAGACCAGCTCCACCAGCCTCCAGTAGATCTGGCCTCCCAAATGGAGCCCCATGTTCTAAATAGCCAAACCCCTGACTATGGCACCACCATTCTAACCATTTATCAACCTGCCAGACATGCCTAGCTTTTTTAAGGTCCTCCTCTTTGTCCTGGAGAATCGATGAAAAAACTATCTGAGCTCCAGAGCCCCTAACCACCTCTCCCAGGGCTCTGTAGTCCTTCTTAATGTTCTCCAGGCTACTGCTATCTATATCTCTAGCACCCACATGGACCACTAGGAGGGGGTAATAGTCAGCAGGACTTACTAGAGCAGGCAGCCTCTCAGCAACATCCCTGATCCGAGCCCCTGGCAGGCAACACACCTCCCTCGAGACTGGATCAGGCCGGCAGATGGGTGCCTCTGTGCCTTTCAAAGTAGAGTCCCCTACTACTATGACCCTCCTCTTTTTCCTGGAGGCACCAGTAGTGATCCTCTTCACTGGTGCATCAGCAGGATGCTCATTAGGTGTGGTGGGTGCTTTCTCATTAGCCCCCTGCAGAACTGTGAAGCGGTTCTGGGTGGGGACATCAGATTTAGGAGGAAGCCCCTTGTCGTTAATTGTCCTCGTCCTCCTTTTTTTGTTCGTTTTTCTCATTACTAATTCCCAGCTTCCTGGGTTGCTGCCCTCCTTCTTTCCTATGTGAGCAATGCTGGACGTTTGCGGCCCCTGTGCAGTTTGGGCCTGGAGCAAGCAGCCCAGCTTCCTCTCAGCTTCCCTGGCATCTTTTAGCTCTCCAACAGCCTCCCGCAGCTCAGCCACCTGCTGCAGGAGGACCTCCACCAGGGCGCACCGAGTGCAGCCCTGCCCATTGTGCACCCTCGCCTCAAGAGACCAGTCGAGGCACTTTCTACACTCCGAGGTCTGCACCGCAGCCTCCCCTCTCATCGGCTCTGTCTGGGTGCCTATGCTGGCCACCGCCGGGGCAGAGCTCCCACAGCGGGCCCTGGTCCTGAGGCGAGTGCTCACCATCCCGCTCGCTGCCCGCGCAAACTGCCGCGCCGCGCTCCTGATCGCTCGCGCTCCCTGGGATGGGTTTTTCCCCACTGAGGGCTGGTGCCGTCACTCCTGGCACCGCCCCCTGTGAGTCAGCTGCTCGCGTGAGCTGAGCTGCCGGCTCCTGGGCAAGTCCTGTCGAGGACTTGAGGCTCCCTCGGTCGCTCTTGCCGCTCCGAACTGAGGCTCCTGGACGCTGTGCTTCCCCCCGCTCCGGTGTTAAAGGCGTCCTCTCTGGAGATACCTCGGCAATTCAATTGTCCATGTTGCAAAATAACAGGCAACTGCTTTTTCCCTGCTGCCAAATACTCAACGTTACTCTTAGCTTTATTGAAAATTAACTTCTATATACTCCTAGTCAGTAGGTTTCTCAACTAAAACCACCACTGTATTTCACCACTTTGGAAACTTTATCTCAAAGGTTCCTTAAGATCCCAAGGGAATTATGTGGTAATTCTTAACAATGAATGAAAGCAAAATAATTTTCAACATATAGGTCTATTTTTAAAAAAGCAGAAACATAAAAACACATAGTTCCATTTTATTACCAAGAGAGGTTGAAAATTTGTTGATCCCTTTTCTCCTTTTCTGAAACTAACTGAAAGAAGCTTTAAATGCAGAAAGAAGGTGGGAGTTCAGCTGCAACACTTGTTATGTGTCCTCCACAGAAAGCTTTGAGAGTTCTGTGAATTGTGCAAAACTTGAATAAAAAAGTAATAGTTTTTACATTACATTACTATAGTCAGAAGTCTAAGAAAACCCTCCCATAGATCCGAGCTTCTGAGACTCGTAATGAGAGCCAGGATTCTCGAGTTTATCCCAAGCTCTGATTTGCTATATGACTTCAGCCAGCTGATTTCATCCCTTTCACCTTCTTGTCATGGTTTAATTACTGCAGTAACCAATAAGCTCCATTACACATCTTTGAATCAAGTTCCTTGCAGGTTTAAAAGCAGCTCCACTGATTTTAATAGAATTGCATACTAATGCAGAATTTGGCTTTCATATTGGGATGTTATAATTAATGCTTAAGAAATTTTTTGCAATCATCTGTAGTAATAAGCTACACAAGTGCAGTTATTGTTGACATACTGAAAGTACCTAGGAAAAAAAATAATATATGGTGTGCATAATCTACAATTGCTGCAGGTGGCCTCCTCATGCCAAAAAGAGCATGTGACAAAGGTGACAAAAAGTCTGAACATCCTCCTATGCTCATCGTTGGAAATGCTGGTCCTTACTAACTCAACACTTAAAGTTTTTCAGATTTTCTGTGATGCTAATGCCACTGATAAACCCATCATCTGTCAACAGAAACACTCTGATTTCAGACTATTTCATTCCACCCATCTCCTAAGGAATGCAGGAGAAACAGCATCCTGCACTATGAGTCAGGTTCAGCTTTGTCCCCTACGAAGTAAATGGTATGGAGAGAGTGGGAGCATCTGCACAGTTCCCATCTCCACCTCCTGAGCAAGCACCGGAGCTACATCCTTCAGCCTTCCAGTGTTACTCCAAGTAGGGCCCTGATAGCAATGATTAGTGAATTTGTACTGCCATGCTTGCATAAGCCAAGCTTTTTCGTTTAAAATAACATCACCTTCCACACTTTACTCAAACAATGTGCATGGCAAGAACTGAATCATGACAGCTTATAAAAATCAAGGTCTTTTTTTTTTTTTTAAATAAACTGCATGAACATAACCATTCATCTAAAACTAGCAAACTGCACCTTTATTTGTATAATTTTAAAGACTGCCTGTTTCCTTTGAAGTTGAGAATTTCAAAAGCACCTGGAAGTGCCCAATTCTTAGAGAAATTAAAATGAGATCAGAGTACCAAAACCTTTTAGAATTAGCTAAAAAATTGGATGGGGCTTTGAGCAACCTGGTCTAGTGGAAGGTGTCCTTGCCTGTGGTAGGGGGGTTGGAACTAGATGGTCTTTAAGGTCCCTTCCAACACTAACCATTCTATAATGATTAAAAAATTATAGCAGGCAACACAGGATTTTCAAAGTGTCTTCTGCCAGCATTCAGCCAAAAGCTTTAGGGCCAGGTAATGAACTCTTGAATGTGGCACGAAAACCTTGCAAGAAGTTTTGCTGAGGCAATGGGCACTGTCAAAATCTTCTACCTCACCTTACAGCATGATGTTGTATATTTTTGATAAGGAAGAAAAAAAACAAACCACCATATTTTGAGAAAATTCAATAATGTTGACTAAATTATCCTGCGAGTTCTTCATGTCAAGGCCCACATCCTTATATGCTTTTCAACTGTATTTAATACAAGAAGACCCTGATTCTGATCAGGGCCTCTGGTTACCACTGCAATAAACATAAAGAATAACAGTAAGTTCAAACATAAAGAAATTGTAGAATAGTTAGGGTTGGAAAGGACTTCAAGATCATCTAGTTCCAACCCCCCTGCCATGGGCAGGGATGCCTTACACTAGACCATGTCACCCAAGGCTCTGTCCAACCTGGCCTCGAACACTGCCAGGGATGGAGCATTCACCACTTCTTTGGGCGACCCGTTCCAGTGCCTAACCACCCTCACTGTAAAGAACTTCTTCCTTATATCTAACCTAAACTTCCCCTGTTTAAGTTTGAACCCATTACCCCTTGTCCTATCAACAGTATTTTTCTCACAGGGATGTTTAAAACAAATGCTGATGAGATGTCCCTAAACATTACACAGGCATCATCAATTACCCACTAAAAATATATATATAAAATTATATCACAATTCTCGAACATTATTTGCCAAAAGCCAAAAAGTATCTTTCCAGTTACCCATAGCACTACGTGCTGTAGAGAAACACCTTTTGCATTATTTGCCTTGCAGTAGCTGTATGTGAGTATTGCAGCAGTGACCTCTCATTTTATAAGCATCCCTCTATACCTGTAACAACAGCAAGTTCAGAAAAAGCACTGCGGCACAAACTAAATACCCACATTTAAGCTATTTAAGCTGTGAGACATAATCACTGAATAAAGAAAGTAAAACCTCTAGTATATGGAAGAATCCTAAATAGCTTTATGTCTATGAAATGCATAACCTACAATGTAACATTTTTATAGGGATATCTTACATGTTAAGATCCATTGTTGGAAACACAACTGGGGCGGGGGGAAACCCCTTCAAAGGAGAAGCAAATTTGAAATGTAATTTTTTTCTTACACTAGTATCCCTATTCTGAAAGTAGTTCATAAAACACTTCATGGCAAAAAGGAAGCCAAAATAGCGTTAGTGTATCCTTCTAGAAAGATTAACCTGCAACATATTCCAGTGTCTGAAATCAAACATCTGCATTATTTGATCTAATGCTATTAATAAAAATGAAAGCTCTGGCACCTGTGAGAGAGTGAAAAATGGAACACAGAAGTATCTTTTAATTAAATATATTAATGGTAAATAGCACTTCAGCAAGGGATTTTTTTTTTTTTTTAATTTGGCTCTAGACTAAATATATACTCAAGTAACTTTCAATTATTTCAAAATATATTCAGATAACTTTTCTGGTTTATTTCTTTACAAACTTACTTGCTCCCTGAGGTCTCAGCTCTCATGTGCTCCAGCAGCAGGTAGACAGCTATGTTGCAGGAGAGGAAAGGAAAGAGAAGCAACACAGCAACGCCTCAATGGCACGACCCAGTGAAACCTGGGCTACAAACCAGAAATTCGGTGCACAGGAATGATTTTTCCCAGAGTTGTGTATTCTTCCCACAGCTTTCAGTGGGAGGGAGAAAAAAAAAATTCTTAATTCAAGATACAAAGAAAATATGTATTAAACAGCTACCAAATATATTCTGTTAATGAAACCTGTATTTTAAAGAGATGAAGAATACGGAACTAGCTAGTATTATGTTAGACTCTGCTTGACTGTTTAACTGATTTACAGATCCACCTAGTGAAAAAGCATGAGTTCATTTAGTGAAATGTATGTATTAGATTAACAATCAAGAAAAGGCTAAAATTAAAATGAAGGTTGAGGAGAACATTAACAATAGGCATTTTCGAGAGTGGAAAATACCGGTTAAAGCAGTTACATACCGGAAATGCAGGAAATTGGTGGTTTAATTTCTTGGGATTGGGCATGTTCAGATCCCACGCAGTCTGAGCAGTATTTTTTAACAAGCTGATACATTTTCTGTCTGAACATTATGGATTTTGGCAACGTCATTTTGGAACCTTGGTTACTAAGATATCAATACTTAAGTGCTTTCACACTTCACTCTTGTGGATACTGGCAACTTATCTTTGTCCTCTGAAGAAGCTAATGGAATAATGGGCAAAACATCAAGAATAATTAAGGAAAATGCTGGTATAAACTCCATCAGAAAAAAATACAACTTTGTGCATGGCTGCTGCTTGGTATCTCACAGCCTGCACTTAGTTTTAAAATTAGGGGAAGTTATTTCTTTCTGGTACCTCTTAACTGTGTTTTGTCTGTGTTTAGAGAAAGAAGTACATGCTGTAATTAATGATTTAATAGCCTCTATGTGCACTCTCATTTTCTAGTTAAAAGAATAACTGGCTGAAACAACAGTAGCCCATTACAAGCAGCATTCTCCTTTTGTCTTTTCCTGTAGAAATGCTCCCTGTAACACAGCACCGCTGCAAGTCACAAGCCTTGATTTGCAGAAAAGATACTGCAACCCAGTGACATCTCAGAGAGGAGGGGTGGGAGATAAAGAATTAATTTTAAAGAGCACAAAGTCTATTTTATACCTGTAAGTACATAAACCTCCCAAACTGGAAAACTCATACAGGGAAATTCAAGGAGGTGAAAAGTCCCTTCCTAGGGATACTGGACACACAAGGAGGTAGCAAGAATTTAAAGAGAATGTAAAAAGACAACTTTATTACAAAACTACTAATATCTTGATGCTGTCACTGTGAGAAACCAAGGCAGAACAGATTAATTTGGCTGAAGAGTGGATGCAGCCTTATACAAATTATTAATATTTGGCAAACCCCCTCCACTTGGCTTGTCACCAGCAAACTCACTATACTTCCTTCCCAGCCCTCCAATGTATTTCATATAATGACAGACTAGGCTCCAAGATGAGATGAAGCTCCTGTGTCCAGATCAAATGCAAGAAAACCTCACACGAGATCAGAACAACCAGTTTAGCTCAGGTAGCAAAGGACAACTTGAATCTGCAGCAAATGTCTAACCCTGCATCCAAACTCATCAAGCATCTCTGTACCAATATCTGAGGATTAAGATACAGTGTAGGAATGGTCAAAAAGCACAGATTTTTTAATTATTTTTTTCTTAATCAAAAAGCCCCAGAGAACAAATTAACAATACCACATAGCGCTGCTTTTACATAATCCCCAAAAAGTCCCAAGCATAACTACATAATTAAGCGAGTGATAAAGCACAACTGTCCAAGAATATTCCTGGAGAGGGCAAGTCTTAAGGTACAGAGTTACAGAACTCAAACTGTGTTACACACCCCAGAAACGAGGAAGAGACAGGAAAACAAGTTGAGCTGAGGAAAAGACGGGTAGTAAGGCTGCTCTTCATCTGACTTACTCTTGTTGAATACCTGGAGCTAGCCCGAGGGCTGCCTGCCCTAAGAGCCACTGAGCTGTGCTACTATCAGGTGTCCCTGAGAACTGGAAAAACATCCATAACTTCTATTCTACACATGCAGAATACAGCAAAATAATGTTACCTGACCTATGGTTCCCTTCCAGATTAGCAGTTGCACGCTGCTGCATATCCTTCTTTTTTAAAATGCATAATGCTCTAATTATTCACACAGAAATGCTTTTCCATTCCTATACATAACAATTCGACATTCAAGTTGAACATTTATATCATGTTACTTCAATTACAATCTTAAAAAAGAGACTTGAATACTTCAGCTGCATTAGGCCAGTATTCATAAATGTTAAACACACACACTACCAGTTGTCTGTGTAAATACATTTTCATATATGTGCTTGTTACTGAAATTCTACTGCATAGATCATTTGTTTGGAAAGGGAAACTTTTTATATATATAAAAAAAAAAAACATATTTCGAAATATTCCGCAGATGTATTAGGGGTTTTTCCTGAGGAATTTAGAAGATTCACAAAATCCAGTCAGTGAACACCTGCAGCAACATGAGATGGGACAATATTTTTGCATAGTTTCTTACCTGACTATCGTGGTTTAAGCCCAGCCGATAACTCAGAACCACGCAGCTGCTTGCTCATTCCCCGCCTTCTTCCTCCCCCCCCACTCCCAGAGGGATGGGGAGGAGAAGTGAAAGAATGTAACTCCCACGGGTCGAGATAAGAGCAGTCCAGTAACTAAGGTATAATACAAAACCACTACTGCTACCACCAATAATAAGAGTGATGAGGGAAATAACAAGGAGAGAGAATATAATTGCTCACCACCTGCCGACCTATACCCAGCCCGACCCAAGCAGCGATTTGGGCCTTCGGGGTAACTCCCCCCAGTTTATATACTGGGCATGACATGCTGTGTTATGGAATACCCCTTTGGCTAATTTGGGTCAGGTGTCCTGTCTCTCCTGTGGGAGTGTGATATAGTCAATCTGCCAGGCCTCCCCATACTTGTACTTCAGCCATCATCCTCCATACCAGAGAGGCTTTAACTGATTGGCTTGCTTAATTGCAGCACATGTTTTACATTCGTGAATAACCTGGGCAATAGTGTCCATTGTTAAGTCCACCCCTCGATCACGAGCCCATCCATATGTTGCGTCTCTGCCTTGATGGCCTGAGGAGTCATGGGCCCACTGGGCTAAATATAATTCACCCTTACCTTGCCAATCTAAGTCCATCTGAGCCACTTCAATCTTAGCAGCTTTATCCACTTGCTGGTTGTTCTGGTGTTCCTCAGTGGCCCAACTCTTGGGTACATGAGCATCTATGTGGCGTACCTTCACCACCAGGTTCTGCACCCGGGCAGCGATATCTTGCCACAATGCAGCAGCCCAGATGGGTTTACCTCTGCATTGTCAGTTGCTCTGCTTCCATTGCTGCAACCACCCCCACAGGGCATTTGCCACCATCCATGAGTCAGTATAAAGTACTGGCCATTTTTCTCGTTCAGCAATGTCCAAGGCCAGTTGCATGGCTTTCACCTCTGCAAACTGACTCGATTCACCCTCTCCTTCAGCAGTTTCTGTAACTTGTCACAGGGGACTCCATACAGCTGTCTTCAATCTCTGATGCTTCCAAAGTGCTGGAGGGGCCCAGTGGACTAGATACTTGCCCATACTGTCCCACACACCCTGCCACATATGACTATCTGTAGGTAGTTAAGGTCTGGCGGCCGGAAGATATCGCGCTGTACGGAAAGAGAGAGCCCCTCCCCTGATACTTTTACAAGCCCCATAGCATGGAGAGGGGAATTGTGGGGCAAGGCCTGGCGATACCATAAAAGGCAAAAATTGTTAACCTGCCTTCTGATTGGATCAGCATAGGTACTTCCGCGTGGCTGAAGGTATATAATGCTTGCTGTTGTTCAATAAAACGCTATTTGATCATCCTCCATATTGGTGTCTGTGATCTCTAGCCCTAAGCCAGGGGGTTGGCTTAGTTCTGCAAGTCTTGGCTGAAGCAACGCAGCAACAACTATCCAACCTCGGGGAAAATCTCTTAGTGGTCCTCCTATATCATTGTTTAACCCTAGACAAGACCTGAGCCGGACCACACTTAGCTTTCGAGATCGGACAAGATCGGGCGTTCTCAGGGTGGTCACACCTCAGGCAAAACACAGAGAGCATATGCAGCAACAAGCTAGTTTCCAGCAAAAGGAGCAGGATGCTTTCAAGGGCATTGAAAAGATATTCAAGATCTTTAACTTTTCCAGAATGTACTTCTACTGTAAATAACCTGGTGGGGGAGCGGAGGGTGTGAGGGAATATCTCCTATATAGGTTGACCCCCCGAGGGAAGGAAAAAGAAAGATGTGTAATTGCTAAAAATTCCCATTACATGCCTCCCATAGTATAGAGGTGATGACCACACTGAGGATGCATAGCAGCCCAGTTTCATGATCAATGAGTCTACTGTATTACAAGTCGTTACCATGAAGTACAGTGAAACAAGAACCTTAGCCCAGGCCCCAAAGCCGATAAATGCTAAAACAGCAAATACTGGCTGTAAGTAAGGTACGACATGCTGAAACTCTGAGATCAAGCGCAACAACTCTGAGAGAAAATAAATCAGCATTGTGATGAGTGACTATTAATCTGAAACAATGAATGCTTATCGCAAATACGATTAGACACACTCTGGTCAGATCTGTCGTTATCTCAACCCTTCGTGCCCCACGTTGGGTGCCACAAAGAACTGTCGTGGTTTGAGCCCAGCCAGTAACTCAGAACCACACAGCCGCTCGCTCGCTCCCCCCCTTCTTCCTCCCTCCCCCACTCCCAGAGGGATGGGGAAGAGAATCGGAAGAATGTAACTCCCACGGGTTGAGATAAGAGCAGTCCAGTAAGTAAGGTATAATACAAAACTACTACTGCTACCACCAATAATAATAATGATAAGGGAAATTACAAGAGGAGAGGATACATTTGCTCACCACCCGCCAACTGATACCCAGCCTGATCTGAGCAGCAATCTGCCCCTTCCAGGTAACTCCCCCCGGTTTCTATACTGGGCATGACATGCTGTGGTATGGAATACCCCTTTGGCTAGTTTGGGTCAGGTGTCCTGTCTCTGCTTCCTCCCGGCTTCCCCTCCTCCCTGGCAAAGCATGAGACTGAGAAAGTCCTTGGTTGGAATAAACATTACTTAGCAACAACTAAAAACATCGGTGTGTTATCAGCGTTGTTCCCAGGCTGAAAGTCAAAACCACAGCACTGCACCAGCTACTAAGAAGGAGAAAAATGACTTCTACAGCTGAACCCAGAACACTGACTTAGGCTTCAAGTGGCATAATTGGGGGTATTTATGGGAAGAAGTAAAAAACTTACCCATGATGCAGCAGTTACTGAAATGCCAAGTATCCAAAAATCTTTACAAGATAGAATATTGAGTTTACTCCTGGGACAATGGCAAATTAGGAAGTTCCTTTTTTAGTCAATTACACAGGTACCTAAATAAAGATTCCGTTACACAACATTGCATGCATGTATATATACAAGCTATCTTTGTACATATACACAGATCACTCTATCACTACATATAAATTATGCTTGCTGTTATATGCATACATAAAGTATTGGTTTGAATGCTGCCCATGAAGTATAATCTTCAGAGGAGCAAACCCTGTTCAGCAATCCTGTAAGTAGTCTCAATGCAGCCAGTGAGGTAACTAATAAATAAGGGTCAAATTATTTATCTGCAAAATACACATTTAATATACTATGAAGTATCATTTGAAAGTATTTCAGGAAAAGTGTTTTCCTGAAATTGTCTAAAATGAAGCATAACTATATGACAGAAATAACCGAATAATATTTATAATTAATAAAAATGACTTGTGATTTTCTGCATGTATCTGAAAAAATAAACCCATTTATGTATTTATGTGGTATGCAGAATCCCTTCCTCTTTTATTTTAGAACTATATGATTAAACATAGTCTTTTCTAAAGAGTAAGGCCAGATTTTAAGCTGAGACTCAGATACAAATACTGACATGAGCAGAAGTGATATCCATGAGATCCAAGAGCAGGTTTGGCTCATTTCTACCTAGCTTCCTCAGTCTTTAGGGTAGGATATGAGTAATTGTGACAACTGTAACATTAGCCATTTTGGCTTTCCTTAGACTTTTTCCTCCTTTTCTGTTTCCCAAAAACCTTGATAAGGATTTTTGATTGTTTGTTTCCTTTCCTTTTTAATTTAGAATCATTTGACTATTAAGAGGATTCTTTTTCCTTTGCAGCTGTTAAGCTCCACTTCAATTTTTATTTTTTTTTTTGTTTTACAATTCAAAAAGACCCCTTCCTTCAGCAACTCAAAACACAAGTTTCTTTTTCGTAAACTACCTTTATCTTACACTGAATGACTAATAATAAAGAACATACTGCTAAACTGTAGCAAAGGCTAAGCATATATAGCAAAACAAAAAATTCAGTTATAAACTCCATCTCACAAGCATCACCTACATATCACTGTTTAATTACAAAGCTGTACACATAAGCATTAATTCTCAGAATTCTCCTAATTCTCTCGTGAAGCAAGGTATATCCCCCCCCCTCATTTTATGGGTTGAAAATCAAGGTATATACAAAACTCACTGACTTCCCTTCCAAGAAAAAATCGGGAATTCCTAATTCACAGCATTATGTTTTCTTAAACCCAGAACTGCACACATTACCAAAAAGATGTTGAAATAAAAAATTTCAAAATCATAACGCTTACTACAAAAACTCGAGAGCACAGATTCTAAGTCTTGCTACTACAGAGTAGTAGCAAGTTTCACATGCACATCAGCCTGACTGGGATTCAAGCTACCTTTGGCAATATAATGATCAAATGGCAGCAATGTTCTTGTCCAACCACATGGATACAGACAGGGATTCCCTCTTCCTGATTCCTTCAGTACTGTGGGATAAATAAAAACCTGTTTATACTAAAATTTTACATAGTGTGCATAAGAAAGCCCTGAAGTACTCTTTTTTTTTCTTTTTTTTTAAGGAATTAATATGAATGAGAGCAAAAAGTTTAAAAGACTACTGTGAGGGAACTGTGTGTTTCATTGAGTACCAATACTCTCTTACACTTCATAAAATATATGTTGGAAAATCATTAGTTCAGTACATAGACTGATGCCAGATTATGAATACATCTAACTTCAGGAACCTAATCTCTCACTGTGGTTTTTTTCTAATTAAAATAAAATAAAATAAAAAAAATTAAATATGTATGCATATATAAAAGGCTATCTTGAACTATGTACTCCTAGTTTTGATGCCTGAATTCAGCTCCATGTTTTCAAGTTTTGTATCTATTAGACATGTATAATACATATATTTCTATGCAGAGTACGAAGTTCTATCTAAACTTCAAAATACCAGCATTTACCAGACACTTTTGACTGAAGGCAGGTTTTATGAAATTATTTTTACTAAGCAGGCCCCCAGAAAATAGAAAACCTGAATATCAGATAATGTATTTATGACAATTTGTTAGCATAAATAGTTTGAACATACATATCTTTTAAAAAAGTGTGCCTGCTTTCAGACAAAGCAAGATAATGCAACATTCCAAGTAGCAGAGATTTAGGTAACAATCTAAAACTGCATCCTTGTAAGAGGATTTTATGGACTTGCTGACAGACATGAGATGCCATTGAGGGCATGGCCACAATAAAGCTTTAAGGGAATAGTTGTTAAAAATATTCTCATGTTATACAATAGGTGGGGTTTGGTTCACTGTCAAATTAAAGATGGCATCTCTTTTACTTTTTCATATCTCATAATAGCTTGTTCATATTTTTTCTACTTGTGTCACTGATATTTCACATCTGCCTTGATCTTATTTTTAATGTAATTTACATACACGCAAGCACCAAAAGATAATAACGATAACAATGCTACACAGTGTAGTATGGCTAAAGTGCAACTTTAAACTTCAAGACTGCAGCTGTAATTCATGTTGTTTCTTTGCCATGTTTTGTCATAATGAACAGAAGTAAAACACACTGATGAAAATGCACTTTAAGAAAATGTCACCTATTTGCACAGAGACAGAAAAAATACTCGTAGCTTCAGGAGTCCTGGCTTGCTTTGGTGTTATGCACCCACAGCTGCTAAATAGATCAGGTACAACACAGCCAGCACACAACTGCGTATGAGCATGCAGGCTGTAGCAAGTAAATGGCAATTTTTACTGATTTTAGTGGAATGCCCATTTTAGATAGCGGTAAAGGAAAACCAGCAACCAAACGGAAAAAACTACTGTGAAAATTATAGATTTACTAGGGATCTTTTGCTGAACTTCACTTGCAGAAATGGGAAACAACCTTGACATATAAAAACTATCCTATATTTTCTTCAGAAATACTCTGAAGGCGAAGAGCATTTTTTCATGCACAAAAACGTGTAAAACCCACTGATTCAGCACAAAACTATCTCCAGAAGATAAGGACATCCTTAGTGTTTGAATGCTGCAGTCTAAACACTGGATGATAGGCCTTGCTCCCTCTGTTTCCAGTGATAGCGGACAATGTGTGCCTCCTGACAATATCATCGTTATAAACTTTATTATTACACATAGTATTTTGTGAGATGTCTGGCAGCCGATTGCTGAGACACTGCATAGCGAATAGTTCTCCTGCACGTTTCATGGATTTTTACTGAATTCTAGTATAACCTAACCTGTTAGTGCTGCTGGAATGTATAAACATTGTTAACTGCTAAATTCCCTTTATCAGCATTTCAGAAATAACCATCAAACAAGTTGTTTGCTAACTGTTGAGAAGATTTTGATGTATTAAAGTATCATCATGGGATGAAAATCAAGATCACATTTTTAGGGAGACATGACATTATCCATGACAAGATGTAATTTTGTACTAAAAGAGTAAGAATAAAGAGGGGTTTTTTGGGGGGGATAGAATCACTGGCCAAATTTACACAATGCTGTTACCTATCAATACAGATCCTTGACTGTGATAATATTGTCTATTTACAACTTAATACTATTCTGAATATTAACAGAAGTTTCTTAGCATCCCATTAATAATTCCAAAACAAACTCAAATATTCCACCTGATTGAATGCCATCATACAAAATGTCCGTTCCTGGTTGGGTCATTAGTATTACATTACATCCCTCTTAAGAAAAATGACTGCTTAGTATCTAGTCCCAAATCCTTAAAGGTTCTTAAGCACTTAAACATGCACAAAAGTGCATTACTTGACAAGATGAGAACCCAACCAACAAGTGTCTACCAGAATCTATCTGTACCTACATTGAGCAGAAGCAATCAACAATGAGCAGAAGCACAGCATAAAGTTATCAGGTAACACGGGTGAAATTCTGTTCCTTAAGCTGCCACTACAGGTCTCCGTGAAAGCCCAATAAAGTCAGAGTCAGCCAAAGAATCATATTTAAGTTCAATGGGCTTTGGACTGGGTCTTAACAAGAGCAAACATTGGAAGCATCACTCCCCACGGCTTACTCCAAAGGACAATCCATAGCAATAAAGGCTGCTCCAAACTTTTGCTTCAGGCTATCAACAACTAAGTCAGTCTGTAGGACACCTGAAAGTGAAATAACCCATAGGAAACTCTGCAAGCCAGGCTAATATCCAGCTGCAGTAAGGACACTTGAAGATACTGCCTGGCAAGTTCTGGGTTGTCCATGAACGTCTGCCAGGAAGGGCATGGCTGCAGTAAGCTGAACTGGAGAAGGACTGAACAGCCTCTTTGAGGTTCCCTCCACATTTATGTCCTACCGTTCTGTGACATGGAAGCAGACTCAGGAAAGGAACTGCAGCAGTGATGGAGACGAGAGGTTTGTGTAGGCACCGAACAGCGCCACCAACCTGGCTCCACAGCAGCCCAAGGAGCTGAGGACATGGGCATGGGAGGGAAGGGGAGCTGAAAGCCCCTTTCCCACTCTGGTAAATTCATCCCTGAAAAGCCTGACTTTTTGTCTGGTCCTCAGCTCTTTAATCACACTAAAAACTGATACCACTAACATCCAGTTAAGCAACTGTTGCAGACTCAAAGAATCTAATGCCTTCTTTCTCAGTACAGGTGCACCTCACATTGAATATATCCAAGATCCCAATTATAAGAATGAAAATTCCCCAGGTTAAGAAATTGCCGTTTTAGAGGTTTGGGGGAGGTCTTGTCTGAAAAGTACAGAGCACATCAGTGATCTGACAGACTTCAATGATCTTTACATGCCCACAGTTTTTACACAAAAAAACCCACACAGGGACATCTGTGCTGGATGTAAGCAGCAAAATCTGGGGGATTACAGAGCATTAACACACAGCATTACTACAGGTTTGTACTACTGCTGCCAAAAAGACCCACTCATGGATCAGCACTCCATTATGTCAGGCATGATAGAGACATGCAACACAAAGACATTTCTACTTAGGTAGTGAAACCAAACTACTTTACGTAAAGTTGATTGTGTAATCTAAGTATATTCTTCCAGTCCCTACAACAAAACACACCAGTCATTTTATCACAAATTTTAACTATTTTGTTTCCTTTTATCAACATTCAGTAAATTAACTTTACAAAATGCCTGTAGTGTCTACCAAAAAGTTCTTAATTTTACCCTAATGCAAACAGCTTTGTTAACTAAACACCACCACCAATGAACATTGAGTAACAAAAGATGTCCTTTGAGAAATGTTAAATCCTTCACTTTTTCATGACTGAGCACAAGTTTCAAAAGGACGATAACTTCGTTTTGTAATTTGTTTATTGCTTAATCATGAAGACCAGAATGAACATTTCAGTCACACAATTGTGTTGCACACTCCTACAAGAATGTGCTGTAAAATTTTATTTTTTTCCTTCATTCAGCTTACTGCTTGCTTGTCCTACTGCTTATTCAGCTAAGCATCTCGAAATGCAATCACATAGCAAGATTTCACTGCTGCTAGAATATTTTATAGAGAAAACATATAAGCATGAGGAAATAATGCACCACTATTCTCATATATTACATTGGAGTACTTGCTAAGTAATATAGATAGGAAGCATTTTATTGCAAGCCCAGAGCAAAACCAAAGGAAGACAAGGTATCCTGGGTAAATGATACATTTCAGTGCATGAGTAATTTTTTTATATGCTATGTTTGCTGTTTCAAGTTCTACCTTCTACTTTTCAAATATTCTCTCAATAAAATTTGCCACAGGTCCGACCCAATTAGTCCACCTAGTTTGTCTCTCCATTTTACTCATAAAGTTAAGGCAGTTATCAGAATTGTACTCTTATACACAAACTATCTAACTAATTAAATTAATATGGCAATTGCAAGGGGATTTGTGGGTTAACTAGAAAGCAAAACATACATTGAACTCTAAAACACCATCACAGTGTATATGGGATTTTGAAGGTAAATGAATGAGAATTCAGATATTTCTATTTTGGGGACCATACAGGTCCAGATTTCTACCTATCATTCTTTTCCTCTTGTCCTAGGTTCAGCTATAGCAGTCATTTCTCTCCTTCTTAGTAGCTGGTGCAGTACTGTGGTTTTTAACTTTCAGCCTGGGAACAACACTGATAACACTGATGCTTTTAGTTGTTGCTAAGTAATGTTTATTCCAACCAAGGACTTTCTCAGTCTCATGCTTTGCCAAGGAGGACGGGAAGCCGGGAGGAAGCAAAGACAGGACACCTGACCCAAACTAGCCAAAGGGGTATTCCATACCACAGCACATCATGCCCAGTATATAAACCGGGGGGAGTTACCCGGAAGGCCTAGATCACTGCTCGGGTTGGGCTGGGTATCGGTTGGCGGGTGGTGAGCAATTGTATCCTCTCCCCTTGTTATTTCACTAATCATTATTATCATTGGTGGTAGCAGTAGTGGTTTTGTATTATACCTTAGTTGCAGGACTGCTCTTATCTCAACCCGTGGGAGTTACATTCTTCCGATTCTCCTCCCCATCCCTCCGGGAGCGGAGGGAGGAAGGGGGGGAGTGAGCGAGCGGCTGTGTGGTTCTGAGTTACTGGCTGGGCAAAAACCACGACAGTTCTTTTTGGCGCCCAACGTGGGGCTCGAAAGGTTGAGATAATGACAGATCTGACCAGAGTGTGTTTAATCATATTTGTGATAAGCATTCATTGTTACTACTCGTCACAATGGTGATTATTTGGCTCTCAGACTTGTTGCGCTTGATCTCAGAGTTTCAGCATGTTGTACCTTACTTACAGCCACTATTTGCTGTTTTAGTGTTTATCGGCTGGGGGGCCTGGGCTAAGGTTCTTGTTTCACTGTACTTCATGGTAATGACTTGTAATACAATAGACTCATTGATCATGAAACTGGTCTGGTTTGTGCTTCCAGCGTGGCCATCACCTCTATACATTGGGAGGTATATAATGAAATATTTTAGCAATTGCATATCTTTTTTTTTCTCCTCGGGGGTAAACTTATGAAGGAAGCATTCTCTTTCACCCCCCGCTCCCCCACCAGCCTATTTGCAACAGCAGTTGAGAGTTCTGAAGGTTTTAGATGGCCTTTGAGTACCCTTGAAACCTGCCTGCTGATTGTGCTGGGGATCAGCATGTTGGCAAACATACGGAGTGTGTTTTACCCATGGCCATCCCATCCTAGGAACATCCTATTTCATTTAATCTCAAAAATTCAGCAGTATCAGCTTCAAATCTGGTCTAGGATTAGACAACGATATAGGAGGACCACCAAGAGATTTTCCCTGAGGCTGGACAGTCATGAGAGGCAGGGTGTGTGGGATAGTATGGGCAAGTATCTAGGCCAGTGGGCCCCTCCAGTGCTTTGGAACTTCACCACTGAACAAGTGCAACATCCGGAAAAACTAGTAAAACACTCAAACGAGGTGTGCTGTTCTCCTGGTTATACCAGAGAGGGACAACTCGCTGCAACGTGCTGGGGCTTGGCCTACGCCTACAGAGCCCTGCTCAACACTATCCAGCACCTTCAAAGGGAAAACAGTGTCTCTGGATCTGATGGCAAAGCAACAGACAACGCAGCTATGCCAACTACAAGCACAGCAGCTACTCAGACCCTGACCGCAACAGACAACACAGCTACTCCAAGTACAGCAACTACATCAACCCCAGTGACAAGCACAACAGCTACTCAAACCCTGACCACAACAGACAACGCAACTACTCCAACTTCAAATACAGCAGCTACACCAACCCCAGTGACAAGCACAACAGCTACTCAAACCCCAACAACAACAGACAATATGGCTACTTCAAGCACCGCAGCTACGCCAACCCCAATGACAAGCACAGTAGCTACTCAAACCCCGACAGCAAAAGACAATGCAGCTGTTGGTGTTACTCAACTCCCAAGCACAATAGCTGCCCCAACCCCAGCAATAGACATTGCAACCACTCCAATCCTAGTGGCAGACACTGCAGCCACTCCAACCACGGTGACAAACACTGCAGCTAAACCAAATGGCCAGTTTGTGACAACGACTGTTGCCCCTGTAAGCAAAAGCAGACGAGAGGCACAAAGAGCAACCCGCGAAGCGAAGAAAGATGAAGACCCAATGCCATTACTACACGGAACAGCATCCGAACAAGAGTTACTACTACGTGGATCAGAGGAAGAGGAAGAAGAAGAAGAGGTCACTTCTCGACCCCAGACCTCAACCGAACTGCGGAATATGCGAAAAGATTTCACCCGTCTTCCAGGGGAGCACATTGTCACCTGGTTGCTCCGATGCTGGGACAATGGGGCCGATGGTCACGAACTAGAAGGTAGGGAAGCCAAGCAGCTGGGATCACTTGCTAGGGAAGGAGGAACTGACAAAGCGATTGCAAGAGAGAAGCGAGCCCTCAGCCTTTGGAGGCGGCTCCTGGCAGCTGTGAAGGAAAGGTTTCCCTACAAAGATGATATTATGAGTCGCTCAGCCAACTGGACCACGATAGAGAAAGGCATCCAATCCCTGAGGGAATCAGCCATTCTAGAGATGATCTATCATAGGCCGGATGCCAGGAACACATCCGTAGATCCAGATGAAGTCGAATGTACACGACCCATGTGGCGGAAACTTACACGGAGTGCGCCATCATCATATGCCCAGACATTCGCATCAATGACCTGGAATGACGGAGTATCACCAACAGTGGATTACCTGATTCGTCAACTCCGAGAGTTTGAAGACAATCTCACCCCTTCCATCATTTCAGCTGTGGAAAAACTGTCCCAGGAGTTCAAACAAATGAGAGACGATTTATCCGATCTATCCAGCTCCCCACGCGTACCAACCCATGTCTCAGCTATTAACAGAAGGCGCCCTACTGCTCGAGAAAGAAAATATAGGAGGTACATGCCACGGGCCACCCTATGGATTTACCTGCGGGATCACGGATCAGACATGAGAAAGTGGGATGGAAAACCTACTTCAGCTCTGGAGCAACGGGTGCATGAACTGAAGAGGAGAACAATGGTCAAGGATGATCCTCCCAGGAAAGCTGCTGCTCCAGTCTCTGGCGAGCAGTTTCCCAGATGGAGTGGAAGAGCTGATTTTACTCCAGCTCCTGTGATAAGGAATACTAATCCCTTTCTACAAGACAGAAGTGGAGAATTTTATGATCACTATTAGAGGGGCCCTGCCTCCAGCCAGGTGGAGGAGAGGGACAACCGGGTTTACTGGACTGTGTGGATCAGGTGGCCTGGCACATCAGTCCCACAGAAGTATAAGGCTCTAGTAGATACCGGCGCACAGTGTACTCTGATGCCATCAAGGTATCAAGGGGTGAAACCCATTTATATTTCTGGAGTGACAGGAGGATCCCAAGCGTTAACTATGCTGGAAGCTGAAATCAGCCTGACTGGGAGGAAGTGGCAAAAGCACCCCATTGTAACTGGTCCAGGGGCTCCATGCATCCTTGGCATAGACTATCTCAGGAGAGGGTACTTCAAAGACCCAAAAGGGTATAGATGGGCTTTTGGTATCGCTGCCTTGGAGACGGAGGAAATTAAGAAGCTGTCCACCTTGCCTGGACTCTCAGAGGATCCTTCTGTTGTGGGATTGCTGAAGGTCGAAGAACAACAAGTGCCAATTGCGACCACAACAGTGCACTGGCGGCAATATCGCACCAACCGAGACTCCTTGATTCCCATCCATAAGCTGATCCGCAGACTGGAGAGCCAAGGAGTGATCAGCAGGACCCGCTCACCCTTTAATAGCCCCATGTGGCCAGTGCAAAAGTCTAATGGAGAGTGGAGATTAACAGTAGACTATCGTGGCCTGAACGAAGTCACACCACCATTGAGTGCTGCCGTACCGGACATGCTAGAACTTCAATATGAACTGGAGTCAAAGGCAGCCAAGTGGGATGCCACAATTGATATTGCCAATGCATTTTTCTCAATCCCTCTGGCAGCAGAATGCAGGCCACAGTTTGCTTTCACTTGGAGGGGCGTCCAGTACACTTGGAACCGACTGCCCCAGGGGTGGAAACACAGCCCTACCATCTGCCATGGATTGATCCAGACTGCACCGGAACAGGGGCAATCTCCAGAACACCTGCAATACATTGATGACATCATCGTGTGGGGTGATACAGCGGAAGAAGTTTTTGAGAAAGGGAGGAAGATAATCCAAATCCTGCTGAAGGCCGGTTTTGCCATAAAACGGAATAAGGTCAAGGGACCTACACAGCAGATTCAACTTTTGGGAATAAAATGGCAAGATGGACGCCGCCAGATCCCCACAGACGTGATCAACAAGATAACAGCAATGTCTCCACCAACTAACAAGAAAGAAACACAAGCTTTCTTAGGTGTTGTGGGGTTCTGGAGAATGCACATCCCAAATTACAGTCTGATTGTAAGCCCTCTCTACCACGTGACCCGGAAGAAGAATGATTTCAAATGGGGCCCTGAGCAACAACAAGCCTTTGAACAAATTAAACGAGAAATAGTTCATGCAGTAGCCCTTGGACCAGTCCGGGCTGGGCCAGATGTGAAAAATGTGCTCTATACTGCAGCCAGGGAGAATGGTCCTACCTGGAGCCTCTGGCAGAAAGCTCCAGGGGAGACTCGAGGTCGGCCCCTTGGCTTTTGGAGTTGGGGATATAAAGGATCCGAGGCCAGCTATACTCCCACTGAAAAAGAGATACTGGCAGCCTATGAAGGGGTTCGAGCTGCCTCAGAAGTGATCGGAACTGAAGCGCAGCTCCTCCTGGCACCCCGGTTGCCTGTGCTGGGCTGGATGTTCAAAGGCAGGGTCTCCTCTACACATCATGCAAATGATGCTACATGGAGTAAGTGGGCCACACTAATTACACAACGAGCTCGAATAGGAAATCCCAGTCATCCAGGAATTCTAGAAGTCATCATGGACTGGCCAGAGGGCAAAGATTTTGGGATGTCACCAGAAGAGGAGGTGACGCGTGCTGAAGAGGCCCCACCATATAATGAACTGTCAGAGAGTGAAAAGCAATATGCCTTGTTTACTGATGGGTCCTGCCCTATTGTGGGAAAGCATCAGAGATGGAAGGCATCTGTGTGGAGTCCCCTGTGACAAGTTGCAGAAACTGCTGAAGGAGAGGGTGAATGGAGTCAGTTTGCAGAGGTGAAAGCCATCCAGCTGGCCTTGGACATTGCTGAACAAGAAAAATGGCCAGTGCTTTAACTCTACACTGACTCATGGATGGTGGCAAATGCCCTGTGGGGGTGGTTGCAGGAATGGAAGCAGAGCAACTGGCAACGCAGAAGTAAACCCATCTGGGCTGCTGCATTGTGGCAAGATATCGCTGCTCGGGTGCAGAACCTGGTGGTGAAGGTACGCCACGTAGATGCTCATGTACCCAAGAGTCGGGCCACTGAGGAACACCAGAATAACCAGCAAGTGGATAAAGCTGCTAAGATTAAAATGGCTCAGATGGACTTGGATTGGCAACATAAGGGTGAATTATTTTTAGCCCGGTGGGCCCATGACACCTCAGGCCATCAAGGCAGAGATGCAACGTATAGATGGGCTCATGATCGAGGGGTGGACTTAACGATGGATACTATTGCCCAGGTTATTCACGAATGTGAAACATGTGCTGCAATTAAGCAAGCCAAGCAGTTAAAGCCTCTCTGGTATGGAGGACAGTGGCTGAAGTACAAGTATGGCAAGGCCTGGCAGATCGACTATATCACACTCCCACCAACCCGCCAAGGCAAGCGCTATGTGCTTACCATGGTGGAAGCAACCACCGGATGGCTGGAAACATATGCTGTGTCCCACGCCACTGCCCGGAACACTATCCTGGTCCTTGAGAAACAAGTTTTGTGGCGACTCGGCATCCCAGAGAGAATTGAGTCAGACAATGGGACTCGTTTCCGGAACAACCTTATAGACACTTGGGCCAAAGAGCATGGCATTGAGTGGGTATATCACATCCCCTACCATGCACCAGCCTCTGGGAAAATCGAACGCTACAATGGGCTGTTAAAAACTACACTGAGAGCAATGGGTGGTGGGACTTTCAAACACTGGGATACACATTTACCAAAAGCCACCTGGTTGGTCAACACTAGGGGATCTGCCAACAGGGCTGGCCCAGCCCAATCAGAACTTTGACGTCCTGTAGAGGGGGATAAAGTTCCTGTGGTGCACATAAAGAATTTGTTGGGGAAGACAGTCTGGGTCATTCCTGCTTCAGGTAAAGGCAAACCCACTCGTGGGGTTGCTTTTGCTCAGGGACCTGGATATACTTGGTGGGTAATGCGGGAAGATGGGGAAGTCCGATGTGTACCTCAAGGGGATTTGATTTTGGGGGAAAACAGCCAATGAACTCAATTGTTCGCTGTTGCCTGCCCTATAACACTTTTATAGCCCACCAGCTAGATATCTTCAGGTCACCAGCAACTGACCCTAACTTCCCTCCGATCATCACCTCAACAAAGAATGAATTTTGAGGAAACCAGACGAGCTCAGCAGTGACCAGACGAGTTTGGCGGTATCATCAGCAGGCAACAACCCAACACTACATACCGTCCCTCCTGCCCTGAAAGACTATTACAAGAGATGGAGCCTGACATCATGGACTGGATGAGTTCAGGAATTTTACAGGGATTGGTCCATGAACTAGGGAATGATATCTTTCTCTTTGTGTGTGGGTGTGGGTGTATATATATGTGTATATATGGGACAGGGGTGATGGTGTGTTGAGAGATGTGGGATCTGAGCATGACGTGAATGGTATGGAATAAGGGGTGGATACTGTCCTGGGTTCAGCTATAGCAGTCATTTTTCTCCTTCTTAGTAGCTGGTGCAGTGCTGTGTTTTTTAACTTTCAGCCTGGGAACAACGCTGATAACACTGATGTTTTTAGTTGTTGCTAAGTAATGTTTATTCCAACCAAGGACTTTCTCAGTCTCATGCTTTGCCAGGGAGGAGGGGAAGCTGGGAGGAAGCAGAGACAGGACACCTGACCCAAACTAGCCAAAGGGGTATTCCATACCACAGCACGTCATGCCCAGTATATAAACCGGGGGGAGTTACCCGGAAGGCCCAGATCACTGCTCGGGTCGGGCTGGGTATCGGTCGGCGGGTGGTGAGCAATTGTATCCTCTCCCCTTGTTATTTCACTAATCATTATTATCATTGGTGGTAGCAGTAGTGGTTTTGTATTATACCTTAGTTGCAGGACTGCTCTTATCTCAACCCGTGGGAGTTACATTCTTCCGATTCTCCTCCCCATCCCTCCGGGAGCGGGGGGAGGAAGGGGGGGAGTGAGCGAGCGGCTGTGTGGTTCTGAGTTACCGGCTGGGCTCAAACCACGACACCTCTCCATGGCACTAGTCCTTCCTCTCCCTTCTCCTGAAGGCATTTCCACTCCTGCTCCTTTCTACTCAATTACCCCAGACATTAGAGTAAAAGCAGTACCCTACTCAATGGCATGTATCTGATGATTCCCTATCTGCAAGGCCATCTGGCTCTGCTCCCAGATTATCAGGTGACATGAGTTAGTCATCTTGCACCTATGACAGCAAACCCATTATCTTTTACCTCTGTCATTTCTAAAGAGGTATCCTAGAAAATATGCTGAATAAAGCAAGATACTTTTCATACTTTAAAGTAAGTAAGTACATACAAATGTATTTCATGCATTTCACTGCAGCGTGGCTCAGACACTGAAGGACGTTCACTTAGAGAACACCAGGACATCTTCCAAGCTTCAGGCTTAGCTTGCAGAAGACTTTTCTTAAGCACACTGCTGACAAACTGAAAACTGGAGATAAGAAATATTTCTGTTCCACTGCACAGGCAAATCACTGTGCATATAAAAGATGGAACAGCAAAGCTACACTGAGAGGAATAAAAAGGGCAACTAACCTTAAAAATGTGGAATAAAAAGTCTTGCTCATATCAGAAATCTTTAGAAGGAAACACATATTCTCAATCCTTTAAGGAGACAGAGCTCTCTAAAGACAGTGAGAAATACCCTGGATCTCTTGCAGCAAGGAGGACCGACCTGAAGACTATCTGTCCAATAGCTGCATTGTCAGAGCCTGGAATAGGCAAGTGTATGTACTGGGGTGGGGGGAAGTGTTACATGCTTACTCAGTTCAGCCAACCATAGGACATAATTCAGCCAAGCATGTTAGATATATTTCCTCAAGATATTTTTCTCAGTATACAAATATCATATAACTTGGTGGTTCCTATTGAGATACTACATTCTACTTAACACAGTGAGTTCAACACTGGCAAATGCTGGATTATTATTTGACTGCTTATTTTAAACTCCCTTTGCACATTCTTCCACCGGTTAAAGCAAAACAGTTTACTATCTGTTACAGTGTTAATGTTTGACATATTCTGTCCATTTTTTCACTTCATATGAACAAAAAGACAATCTAGGTTGAGCATGGGTAGTACCAAGGTATAAGCAGTTTTCTTTATACAAGTGCAAAAGCAACCTGCTTTTTCATCAGGAAGGATGAGGAAGGACGAGGAAGGACAGAAATATCCTTTCAGAGAGTCCAACCTCTTTCACCTGTGAATCAATAAATATTGCAAATGGGGAATTCTGTCTTCCCTCAACACCATGCATGGAAAAGAGACTGGGAAAAGACGCACCTCAATTTGATAAGCAGAGGTAAACTGATTATCACAGGGAACTTTTGTCTATAATCCACTATAATCACTATCAGACTAAACAATAGCTGCCTATATTCCAGGATGCAGCCATCTATCCATGTCTTATCCAACATTTTCTTGATGTCAGCACTATATATCCCTCCATTAGGGAACTACTGCCACAGTTCCCCTATCAGTAAATAAAACTGTGATCAGCAGATCTGAAATACAGCAAATACTTGAAAAGGTATCAGAGGTGTTGATATGTGAAAAAGAGACAAATCTGTATCCCAGTGAAGGAGGAAAGCTCTATAACCATAAACATGTCAGCTCACATGCAGGCATAGCTAGCCCACATTTATTCCATACACAAAAACATGCCATACACAAACATCCACCCATGTGCCCTGTATAGGCACAGGGCCTACACACCTACAACAAAAAAACACCAGTAATATGTCAAACTGAATTAGCATTACATATAGAGGAAAAAAAAGAAGTTAGCCCAATTCAAAAAACACCTGCCAGCAACTCTAGACAATGTCCTAACTTTCCATCAAAGTGCTGTGCTATGAGCCATGGGTAATACTGACTTTGGTCACACAGCGTATGGAGGGTATTATCTAAAGCTAATGCTGACGTACTACTATGCTTTTAGAGAGCTTTTATTGTTTCTCACACAAACTTTGATGAACATTACGTTCTGATGAATCACTAGTACGAAATGTTAATTGAGGCTACAGATTTCTCTAAGTCGTCCAGTCAGGCAGCATTCAGATGGTACCCTGTTCCCTTCTTTGTTGTGTTCTCTCCTCCTCTAAGTAAATACTGGAATGATTACAAGTGAAACAGGGTGTGAGAGCAGAAAATGTGATACAGGATACACACTATTAGCAGAGGAGCTGCTTTTGACACACTGCTGCAGAGAATTATGCAAAGAATAATCCAAGGAAATAGCCAATGTGAAAGGGATGGGGTGTGCAATAATGGTGTGCAAAATTTTCATTCTGCAATTTTAATATATTTACAGCATATATCCTTGCAAATCTTGCTGATAATCAACACTAAAATATAGGTTTGATATTGAAAACAGTGGGTTTGTTCTCCCAGCAGCATAAATATGAAGTTTCTTTGTCCAGTTCTAGAAAACAGAATAAAGGAAGTACAAAATAAAAAATGAAAAACTACAGAGAGGGAATGTGGCAGTCACCTCTGCTTCACTACTTGCAAATTTTTATTTTTTTTTTTTAAAGAAACTCTAATAATGCAATCATCATACTTATGTTCTCCTGTGATCACTGTGTCCACAGACATCTTACCTTCTAAGCATGAACAAACACCAAAGTTGGGGGTTTTTGGACTACACGAGTACTATGCCCAACAATCAAAAATAGGACATTCCACTCTCACAAAGATGGTTTATCATATTACGGTTTCAGAGATCCAGCTTTTTGTCAACTAACCAGTCTCAGTTTGTGGCCTGATGGCAGTGTGAGCTCTACCCAGCTGTAGGTCAATGCTGCTCAGTACCAGAAGTGCATTCCTGTGCACGCTTGTGCTAGTGCATGCGATGCTGCATCTACTACCAGGGTATCCAAACTCTGAGAAGTTGGCAATTGGGCTTTGTAGCATCTTTTTTATCATTCCAACTAAAAATAATAGGATTGCTGGAAAATTGGGTTCAGGAATCAGCTCACAAGGGCCTGTTATTCCACATGCTGATTGAAAATGAGATAGGTGCTGCCTCAACATCTTTCCTATACTGAATGAGGAGCAATACTGTGGACTTGTCGAGCTTTGCCCGCCTTGCCAATGGCAGAGCTGGTGTAACTCTGATGTTTGCTATCCTGTTGAGACAATACACTGAAAAGGTGGCCCAAAATGAAGAGGCTGTATGAAAGCCGTAGGACCCTTACTTGGACAGACTAACCACACGCTCTAGTAACTGCCAGTGGAGATAGTAAGCTGAAAGAGGCTTAGTGCAAGCATGCAGGAGATTTGTGACAGAAAGTTAGAACTCCATGTCAAGCCTTTCATGCAAACAATAAATATTACTTTTGCTCATAATCAGACTTTTCTCCAACATCATCTTTGAATGTTGAACCTTTTTCAATTAATTAAAAACTATGCACTGCAGAGTGCATATTTTATCAGCCCTCAGCTGCTTAAATGTCTAGAAAAGATCAGGCAGTTTTTCTTTTTTCCAGGCAACCCAGAGCAAGTACTTGCAAGGGTCATATCTTTTTAATTATCTTTTCTCTCTTTGATTAATTATTCCATCTGACAATAGCGTGTTTCTAATGCTATTCACCTGCCTTTGATGATTGACAGCTTTTCTGTCTGATTCAAAGCAAACAGCTGCTGCCATGATTGCCTAGCAACCAGGATGTGATGGATGAGCCCCAAAGATGGATGGCTGCAATAAATGATGTCTCCAGCTATAAAACTAAAAAAAGGGATAAGAATAAAAGTGAACAAAAAACAAAACAAGGTTTCTTCCAACTCAGCTCCTTACCAATTACACCTGAAATGGACTTTGTGTCTATTAATAGCAAAGTTTTCTAATCAGTAAGAATGTAATGATGCCGTTTGTATCAAGGTGTTTTTACAATTGTTCCAGCAAATTGGCACTTATACTTCAATTACCCACTGTGTTACACAAGTGCAGGGGTAGGAGATCAAAGTTTTACCTTCTACCATTGAAGGCCTTATAGAAAATACTACATTTTCTCAGGGTTTTCTCATGATGTTGGACATGAATGAAGTGTATAAACTTGAAATCTCCTTACTTTTGGCAAGCAAGAGAGCATACCGCAAGCAAACTGAAATGAATCTGTAGAAGGAATGACAAGCACTAGATTTCTGAAAAACTCATTTCTATAAAACTCAAATAAAGTTGGCTTGGTGAAGCCTGTTTTAACCTAAATGCTGTACTTTGTTTATTAAATGTTGCTATAATTTCCTCTTGCTCGGAAACATCTCGCAATCAAAGAAATTCATATGACAAGCAGTGTTTAAAAAACACCATCTACCTGTGCAAATTCAAGACCGATTAAACAAAAAGCCATTAAACAAAAAGCCATTCTCATCTAATTTCACCTACCATTCCTGTCAATCATTTGATTTTTGTATGATGTGCCAGGCAAGGAACATTCAATAGTTTGTCAACTCAGAACAAGTTTAACTGGGCTGCATATCACACTTGCCCAGAGATATTTGTGCACAAACCCCCCATCACTTGAAGTTTTGGCACTACCTATTGCTGAAGCTGCTCTATTGCTGAGGTGTCTATGTCCTGATAGTCGCTGCCTGAGCTTCACACCCAGTTCCCTATAAAAAGCTGCTTACTTAATTCTTCCAGCAGGTGGGGATGTCTTGGTTCCAGCAAAAGTGCTTCAAAAAAAGGAAGGGATTGCCCTGGGTATTACATGAACAGGCTATCCACCTCCAGGAGCATCCTGGACACCTGGGAGTCAACACCAAGACTCAAAGATTCCTGAAACTGGGTGAAGAGGGTTAAGTGGAAAAGAAAAATGTAAACACTGAAATAATTATCTTCTAGAACTTTGGGGTTTTTCCCATTACGGAACCAAAATGCATCCTGCTAGCAAAAGGAAGCTGGAGTGTATTAATCTGTTCACACGCCCATTTTTATACTGGAACTGGCAATGCCTGACAACGCTACGCTGGAACAGCCACAGTCCTGCTTATGTTTTAGTGTTACATACTGTATTCATGCAAAAGATTGCCTGTATCCCTGCATGGGCCATAGCTCTGTCTACATCCTTTACAACTATCAAAAAAAAATTAAAAAAAAAAAACTTAACTCTGTCTCTGCCTGTCCCTCTCTCCATTGTACAAACACATACACACATGGAAACAGCCCCTAAAACAATTGTAAGGCACTCCTGTAATGACTGGCTAGTATCTGGTAACAAACAATGAGAAAGTGAAGCCATCAATCACAACATGCACCCCAAGGCTTCTGTTTTGTCCCAGCTCGTCCAACTCTCAAGTTACAGCTTTACAAGGAAAGTCTAAATAATATTCAAAATGATATATGGCACTATAAGCCTGATATCCATCATCAATCTTTTTTAAAGGAACATCCATCTTCGATAATGCACATTTGAAACCAAGAGCTCCCAGATTCATTTACACAACCCCCATCAAGCTGGTGCTGCTTGAATGATATGTGTCAGCCAGTTTGTCCCAAAGTTAAAAAACAATCAATAAAAGGGAAATAAAAAGAGTGAGAAAGGAAACAGAAGGGGGTTGAACAAGGCGGCTTAGCAGATAATACAAAGGAATGCAACCTCTTCAATCACTCTGCCAGTCCCCCCCAGCACACAGAGTGCTCTCCCGCTCCACGTCCCGGCCATCCCTCTCCCCGACGGACGACTTGCCATACCAGGGCTGTGCTGAGGAGAAAAGGCAGCAGGGCTGGAAAGGGAGCTCCTCCCCCGACCCGCCCCCCCCCCCCCGCTGCCTGGCAGGGCCCGTGTAATAAATGACATATGTCATTCTGTCAGGAGGGAAGGGTGGGTCAGTGATGTATGGCTCTGCTGAAAAGGAAATCGACTGTTTGGCATGGTGTGGCTATTCTCCACCAGGATTTAGTTTCAGAACTATGAAATGAAATCTCCGATGTTTCAAGTGCGCAGTTAGGGCAGGCTGACAGGCAGCTGAGGCAGCTCACACACACACCCCCTTTTTTTTTTTTTTAAACCTCTCTCTGCCCTTTGGATTTCAAAAAAAACTGCTCCACTGACTGGAAACTGCAAAAGAACACACACAGAATCATAGAACAGTTAGGGTTGGAAAAGACCTTAAGGTCATCTAGTTCCAACCCCCCTGACATGGGCAGGGACACCTCGCACTAAACCACGTTGCCCAAGGCTCTGTCCAACCTGGCCTTGAACACTGCCAGGGATGGAGCATTCACAACTTCCTTGGGCAACCCATTCCAGTGCCTCACCACCCTCACAGTAAAGAACTTCTTCCTTATATCTAATCTAAACTTCCCCTGTTTAAGTTTGAAGCCATTACCCCTTGTCCTACCACTACAATCCCTAATGAAGAGTCCCTCCCCAGCATCCTTATAGGCCCCTTCAGATACATATATCAAAGTTTTCAATAGTTATGATCCATGATAAAATTTAAATAGGTTGAGGCTTCTATTTTTATTTATTATTGGGGGGGGAGAATGGCATGCAGGCTTGACACAAAACCAAGATAAAAATTAGCATGTTTGAAGTAATCGTCCCACAGCTTAACATCTGCATAGTAAATTTTAAAGGAAAAAAACCATGTCAGGCAGGCATGAGCTGTTCCCTCCCCCCCTCTTTCATTAGCTCACTGGCAGGGTGGCACTTCTGAACCTCATTACTGCAGGAGGATTTATGAAGCTGAACCCAATGGCAAAGAAAAGGCATCTGTCAATAATTGTAGGGAGCTGCACTCACAGCTTTGAAATCTCATTAAGTATGCAGTTATCAGGCATAAAGATCAAAAACATTACTCAACTCTGACAGAATCTTATGGAGAAACATTAATTAGCAACAAGCCTACAGTACAAAAAAAAAAAAAAAAAAGGAAAAAAAATAAAAAAACCTGACTTCCTCTCACACCTGCCCAACCCATAAACCAAAAGAAACACTCCTCCTCCCTTCAGAAAAAAATAATTCCCAGCATCTGAGACTGATCAAGTACATGAAACAAGAGAGGGGGGGAAAAAAAACAAACCGACCAGTTGAGACAGTCTTGGCGATGAAGAGAGAAAAGGAAGAAGCTGTCAAAGTTGAGAAGGATGTCAGCACTGGCCCTGATTACAAAGGCCTATACAGTTCCCAGACCTTTTATCATCCCTGCCATCAAAAACAGACTCTGTGTCACAGATGGATGACTGATGGCTGCCAGTCTTGAGGGGCCTCACCAAGCCCCCCGGAGGCCCCTGCTAAGATCTGGCCCTCCCACAACAGGCTTGACCTAGCAGGAAAAGGACTGCAGGCACTGAGCCCAGGCCCAGAGATCCTCAGCAACAGCAGCACCCTGTTCTGTTCTTCCCCAGAACAATTCAGCGAGAGGTTGGTTGGAGTTTGTTCAGCTTACAGAAGTTAAATGTAATACTTTTGCTCTCCATCCATGCAAAGCCTGTGCATTATTTGAAAAGGACACTAGCAAAAAAAAAAAAACCAACCCCAAAAAACAAAAAAAACCCCAAAAAACCAAAAAAAAAAACCCACAAAAAAACCCTCTTCTTTGTCCACACTGACGGTATTTTCCTAATCTTATTTCTAGTTTGTATTTTAACCACAACTTGCATGCTCAATTGCTTAGAAAATACAGGAGAGTGAAATATAAATTTGGGGGAAACACACAAATTGATAGATGAAGCTGGATCATAAATCCAAGTGACCTTTACAGCATTAAGTATGGTGTGCAACTAATTAAGAACTATGGCCATATTAACATTTTTTGTCACAGAATCAAGGATATCAGCTACACAGCTTAACCCATCACACATTTTTTTTCATTTCCTCTCTATCAAAAACTGTGTTTGCAAACAGTAACTCAAAGCTACTTGTTAAAAAAAAAAAAAAAAAAAAGAAAAAAGGAAAAAAAAAGAGAGAGAGAAGGGGGGAATCATCTTCTATAGTCTTTTTCCCACTTGGGACTATGCCTGATGAACTCTCTCTCCAGTTACACATTACCCTTCATACATTTTGTATTTCCCATAATTTTGTGCTACAGAGAAGCTTTCTGCTTTACAACTCCATTCCTCTGTTATTTCCTATGCACTGGATTTTAATACAATGTACAAATTTGTCTCTTATTTCATAGGATATACAGTGATATTTACGTCTCCCTTGTAGGATTGCTGAAGATTGGCTTCTTAATGAATTACATCTTTAATAGCACACAGAGTCAGAGAGATGCTCGTGCATGCAGAAGGCAACCTGCCAGTCAAAATCTTTTCAGTATCTAAAATTCATTCATTTGCTAACTAATGTACTTTAAAATAAATGTTAGCTCGGACAAAATACAGAAGCGGAGGTTCCACTCTAAACAAGATTTTTAAAGGAGTTTTACATAAAGTGTTACAATAAGGTATTTATATTTTTTCATATGCTTACCATATTACTTTTCTTATGTATAGCATCAAAGTGATTATAGCAATTACATCTAACAGAATTAATTATAGAACATCCCATCATTCCTAAATACATAATGCATTAGAAGTAAGCCAAAGAAAGAAAACATCTTGACTGTGGTGACTATTGTCGGAATAATTTCTCCTCTAAGCATAAAGATGAAACCAAAGTAGAAAGAAATGTATAGAAATGGTGGGGTAACACAGGGCAATGTTAACTACAAATATCTGAATATAAAAGCAGGTACATTTTTAATAGAGATACTAACCTGCATAAAGCTGCACTAGCCCAAATATCCATGTAAAATCCATTAAAGTTTTTTAATCGCAAGATATGGAAACTAGCCAATTCACCTAACCAACGTATTAGTACATAAAGACAAGAGTGTATGGGTGAAAGAGTTACAAGCCTTTATGTATGCAAAATAAATTCACTCAAAGCTTTATTAATATTAAATTCAGAACCCATTTACATTAAATTGTTCATTAAAAATTGACTATTTTATGCAACATGCATTCCGCAAAGAACACATAAGAAACTGAAACAGAGGGCTCAATTTAATGATTGAAATATCAAAAGTAAATGAATTTGAATCATTCCAAATGGATAATAAAGCAGCTTTCTCCTCTATGCTCATGGGAAGTTTGGTAGGAGTTTGGCAGAAGGGCATGGAAACTGCTTTGCTTCCCCCTTGCCAAGGCTTGGTCAGTGCCCTTCTGACCTCCCCACCACCATACAGCCTTGCTAAACCAAGAATTATTTATGGACAGGACCTAAAAACCATCTCCGTCAAAACGTTTGCTCATTCTGAGCACAGTGAACCACTTCAAAACTCATATTTATTTCAAGTGATGTCAAGTAAACTTCCCCAGTATGAAGAGGATGAGAGGTAAAGGTAGGGCAGACAGGGAATGGAGAGCTCTTCATTGGAAAACTCCCACACCAACAAATACAGTGAATTTACATGATTCCCAACAGCTGCTCCAAATGAAGAAAATAAAGTCATAATTAATAACATGTGTCCTGATAGAATTAATTAATAATTTATAATTAAGTCTAAAATACAAATTTAGATTATTCTTGAAGGGTCACACCTTTACTGCCCGAACAAGCCAGGTAATGGCATTGGCAAAGAGCTTTCAGGTATTTTATGACCTTCTGGTAACTCCTTCCCCACTCTCCCTCCTCCCCTGGGGAAAAAACCCTTTGAGCATTTTCCAAGAAATAAAGTTGATGCTTGAAATGAGAAGTGTTTAAATCCTGCAGCTTGGCTCTCTACTGAGATGGCCAAAATATCTTTCAGGTGCGAAAACCAGGAAAATGCAGTCAGATGAACCTCGTAGCCTCTGAAATTAAGCCCTACTTATTTCAACTCTTACAGTTCTTTTGATGAAAATGGTAACAAACAATTTCAAGCTCTGACAGTGTTCTATTCTGCATTATTATACTTAAGAAAACTACAATACAGCCTCTTGGGGTCTATGCTTTAAATCCTTTGAGCCAATTTTCATGCTGTTTTGGTGTGGGTTTTTTTAAATGTTGAAATCAAGAAAAATCAATTGCATATTTTTTTCCAATCCTCCTGCTTTAGGTAAGGACACACATGCACGCAAAAAAAAAAAAAAAAAAAGGCAATGCATCCATTGTTTAGTGGTATTTTTAAAATTAATTTAATGTCTAACTGCAAATGCTGGAAATTAGAATTAATCTGTCTGGATAAAAAAAGGCTTATAGACATTTAAATGCATGTATCGGGACACTTTATCAACCTAACACAAAATTGTCATCTTATCTTACTATATGACTATTTTATGCATGTGTCAAAGAATTTAAAAATGAATGCCTGTCTATTCAGTCTAATTACAACTGCATATTATCTGTCTGGATGTACCAGTCCATATCATTGTTACTAAATACAATATATTGTACTCACCTTTCGTTTTTAACTTAAGGCTGATAAACCACAATTTGGGCATAACTAAATTAAAAAAGAAACAAACAAAAAAACCAAACAAAAAAACAAAAATAAAAAAAACCCCACCACACAACCAAACACACAGAAAGAAAAAAAAAAAAAAAAAAAAGAAATCAGACTCAAAACACACCCGAGGTAGATTGTTTAGTAAATGATGCTGAAGTATTTCATAGATAACACAGGATCACTCTGCAACTACATTATTTTCGGTGTTGTATCATCACCATACATACGCATACACTCGACAATGCAACACTTGAGGCATCTTAACACTTGATCTACTAGCAGCACCTTGTAAATAGGGCTGCGTTAAAATTTGATAATCTGCATTTGGATTTCGCTAGGAGACGGTCACGACATTGGCTTAAAATATGGATTATTACACAGTGAAACCAGCAGTGCCAAGGTTTGTGCAGAAAGATAACATGTAAGGTTACTTTACATGCTGGCAAATTATTTCTTTTCATTCCCTCTGTAGCACCATGTTTCTACATAAGCATGCACATAGCACGCTTAAAAACGTACCACATGCTTCCCCCTGAAGGTGATCTTTTCTATGTAGTTTCCCCCAATCCTGGAAACAGGGCTGACAAAAAGGCCCCCCTCTAATCCTGCTGACTCACCCTGGCTTCACTGCATCTCCCAGAACCTTGCAGCAGTCACAATTCATTCTAATCACTTTACAAAACAATCTTTAGTAAAAAGAGGAAAAATGCAGACTTGTAAGCCAATTTAAGAAATAACTGCTGATACATCAGTTATTGACTATTTCACTCCTGCTCATGATAGTGCTCAAGGCAAAACCAAGAACAAAATGATAACATCAACTGCACGCAATAAACTGTAGCCCAGGAGAGCACTGAAGCCCTAATTGACAGATGTCAAGCTAATGAGAGAAATGGCAGCTGACTCTGGAAAATTCTGTTTTCCAGGTAGATATTCAGGGGAATCTATCAGGCCTTTTTATATTTATGCCCCTCCTTTTTTTTTTTTTTTGCATTGTTCCGCACACTTTGAAAAAAAAAAGGGGGGGGGAAGACAGAGGACAGCTGTAACTAATCATGTTGTCAGCTCGCTGCTAGGAAGAATGTCCAACAGAGAAATATGTGGCAGGTTTGGAGGCAAATAACGCACCAAGGGCTGACACTACAAGTACCTTTATAGGTAGTCTACTTTATCGCTATATTTAGTTTTGGGGTATGTATGTAGCTGCAAGCAGTTCCCATAAATTAAAGCAAGCATTCAACTTCCCAAAGTCAGAGCTGCCTAGAAATCTGGCTGCACAATCTGCGTGCCATCTTGCATCTGTATTGCTGCGGTGCACCCCCAGCCTCGCTCGGGAGGTGCTGGTAACTACCAAGAGCACCAAAGTCCCTGCAAAGTAGAAACACTCTGCATCCCTGAAAAATCAGTTTAATATATTTCAGTATTTACTGACCATGTGCATCTTCTGAATGTAAGCAGAGAAGTTGTGAAAAGCCTAAAAAGTATGCAGCTACCTCTAGGGTTTAAGCCATACTATATACAAATATATATATGTATACATATATACACCATGGGCCCAAGTTTGTTTTTTTTTTTCCAGAGGTTTCAAAACTCAATGCAGTTGTCTGGGTCTAAAAAAAAAACCCAAAAAACCAAACCAAACAAAACAAACAACAACAAAAAACCAACACCCACAAAAAACCCACAACAAAAAACAAACAATAATTGTTTTATTCAATCTTTAAAAAAAGAAAAAAAGTAAATTAATTTCCAACAAATCATTAGTTCCCCATACCTCCTGAGCTTTATCTGTATACAAAATATGTATTGGGTCATTTCTGTCAGTAGGAAGTACATTTTCTTGATCTTTTAAATAGGTTTCTAAAAAAGCTGTGAATGAAAACTATAATTTAAGGACAGATAATTACTGTTTGCATGAACAAGACTGGCCTATATTAATACAGTATCTTAGCTTCCCTAGACAGTAGTCTCTAACCAGTAAATACCTTCTTCCTCCTGATTTCAGTGACAAAAGTCTTTGGAGCAGGAATTCTGACTGTCTTCTTGCTTTAACAGGTGAGGAATCAAATTGTGATTCCAGAGTCTTCCTCCCAAATTTCTCTCTGCTATTCACCCGAGCCTCAAAGCAAACAAACCCAAATTATCATTTTTACAGATTCTTGATTCTCAGAAACAGCTTTAGTCTTCCACAGTGTGGTGTTAATACTTGGGCTAAACATAAATAATTTGTGCACCTGTCTGCAAGCTCTGTACTGCTGTTGTTCTTTGTTGTTGTTATTCTACTCCAGACCATTAAAAGGGCCCTAATTCCTATGACATGATTATCCAGGTACCAAAGCCCATTTGTCACCTGCAGCAGAAAATTGAGTTAATACACAACTAAAGGCAACCAGGACTGTGTAATATCAACTTGATTACATCAAACTGGCTGCAAACCTAATTCTGCTGGATGACACTATGTGGAGCTTGTCATCTCCAATCATTAAAGTTGTCAGGAATCCACCAGGTTTACAGCTAATTAGGTGAACACTAATGAAGCTGGCAAAACAACTTTTCTTTTTTTATGGCTGAGTGGACCTTTCAGTTTGGAGAAAACAAACAAACAAACAAACAAAAAAAAAACACACAAAAAAAACCCCAAACAAAAACAAAAAAAAAAAAAACACAAAAAAAACCCAACTTGAGTATTCTCAAGGTTGCTGGGGACTAGATTTCCTGAGTTACCAATCAGCAGACATCTTTAATTCTCCCACCACCACCACTTTTTTTTTTCTTTCTTCTTTCTCAGTACCAAGCAATCGATTTGTCATCACTCTCAGTATGCCACAAAAGCAGTCATGAACCTTATAACTCACAGCTCTGAAGCCAAAAAGAAGGGGGGGGAAAGTTTCTTCTGTCTTAAAATAAAACCTCAGCTCATTTATCTTCATGCACTTATCAACAGCATAAATGTTCTTGTTTTTTCGCTCTTGTCAAATAAGTAGCCCTTTAGTCATTCTACATCCCCCATATCCATTATGCAGAGGCATTTTGATAAAGTAAAGCCAAAGCTAGTGTATGGGAAAGAATGAAAGCACTCACTCTGACAACTTCTGATTGACCATTAGGCTATTGATGAATGTGCCTGTCAGGAGAGAGACAATTAAATCAAATATAAAACAAAGTCTTTTTGACTGGTCATTTTGATAGAGTAAAACCATTCTTCCACCTCCTATTAGTCCTGCAGTCAAGTTTTTGTAATGAATATTTCTTAACTAACCTGCTATTTCTTAGCTATTTTTTAAGGTGTTAAGAGGAAAAAAAAAAAAAAAGCCTTTGCTTCTACTGCTGTTAGAAGAAGTAACATTTCCAATGTGACCAATAAAACAGCATCTTAGTGGGAAGCAATTATACACAATACTAAATGTTTAATGTGGCTTTCAAAAAGCTAAAAGTTTAAAGAAATTACACTTCTGCTAAATATGAAAGATCACACATCATGGATGATTCACTTGAAAAAGGAGGGAGAGCTGGAGAGTAGTGAAGTGAGAGAAAGATGCCTCGGAACCCACGTTTAGGGCAGAAACATTTTCTCCCAGCCCATGGAGAGCCCAACACACAGCACGGTTGAATATGTCAAATACTTGTAAGAGCTGGATTTTGCAAAACTCAATTCAAAAAAGAATTTCACAAGCCTTAGGAAAGGTTTCCCTTTTTAATTTACTTGAAAAGTATTATTTGATGGCACAGGCCAGAAGTGCAGAATATTATTGTAAAGTTATTTGGCTACGACATTTTTTGCCAGAACGTATTGCTACTGCACTGCAAAACTTTCCAAACTTTCTAGCTGTTAGCATATGGAGTAAGGCTGCTAGGAAGTCTGGTTCTCTGTCTCAGAAGTACTCAATGAATGCATATGTATGTCTAAGAAGAGAAGAAAGGAAGCGCGGACATCATAGTTATTTACAATTCGCATTACTCCCCAAATCCGTCACTGTTCACTACATCCAAACTGCACCACTCTGAGTTGTCAGGCAGTGTGAAAGCAGGGGCACATTTCTGAATGCCCCTTTTGTACCAACAACCCACCAAGCTGCAGGACTACCTGCTCTGAGCCCTTACAAGCACACCCACAAATGCACTCCCAAGAACACCCCTGGAGAACCCAGACACCCAGCCCGTCAGCATGGAGCCTTCCTGTGTAAGAGGCAAGTCATGGGTGGTACACACTGGTCCCCAAAACTGTCCCTAACTAAACCTGGCCCTGTTTGTCCACCATCCCCATGCCATGGGGCTCTGTGGCACCTCCAGCCAAGGAGCCCCTCAAGTTGCACTAACCCACTTTACCACGGCAAGTGATTTATTGATGTTTATCGGGAATGAATAGATCAAAGGCAGCCAGATGACAGATGATCAATCAGCCATCAAATCAAGGATGGCAACAGGCCAAGGAAACCTTTTCCAGCCCACATATCCCCAACTAAGGATTACTGTAAAATTACATGGGGTGGGGCTTTTTTTTTTTTTCTGTTTTCTTTTCAATTTGGCTTTTTAAAAAAAAACAAAACCCAAAAACAAACCACTGCTTAACAGGAGTTGACATTTCTGGCATAAGGAAAACAAACCAACCAAACAAAAAAACCTCACCAGGACAAAGCCTCGAAAAACATTCCTAAAGAGAAAAAAAAATAAAATGGAGGAAATCGTAAAGGCACTATCAGAAACATTCACCAGGCGTTTGACAATACATAAACCCTTCTCCCTCCCCCCCCCCCCCCCCCCCCCCGGTTTCCTTTGCAGCATCTCATCGGGACTCATAAATAAGAAATCAATAGGATTAACAGAAGAGGTTGTCAAAGAAAGTGGCCGACTCGGTGGGTCTGTGTCCAGCAGAGCCATCCCCAGTGAGGTACAAAGGGAAGTGAGAGAAAAAGTTGGGCAAAGGAACCGGCTCTGGGCTTGGATCTTCAAGTATCACTACGGATCCTCCAAATCACTTCATCCCCACCACTTCATTCACAGCGTGCCATGTATTTATACACCTCTTGGGGGGGGGGGGGGGGGGGGGGATTTTTTTAAAAAAGGAGTATTTTCACTGGCTTTCACAAACCAAAGTACAGGCTGGAAATGAACAAAATTCGCCTCCTTCCCCCACCCCTGGAGTCACACCGATCCTACACATGTAGTATGTGCCCGCACATACCCGCCCGGCTTTCGCAGTGCTCCCCCAGAACTGATAGCAGAGTTAGGAATAAATCAAAGTGGGTACCAAAGTAGGGAAAGGGCTTTCATGCGCCCCCACCCCAAGGAAAACAAACTAACAAACAAAACAACACAAACAAAAAACACAAAAAAACCCCAACCCAAACAAATAAAATTAAATACAGCACACACACACCCCGCCACAGTGCTGCGCCTCCAGCCCGAAAGTTGCTCTGCAAAGCGGGGAGCGGGGCAGGAGGGGGACCCGGGGCGGACCAACGGTCTCGGCCCGCTGGCAGGCGGTTATGGACGAGGCGGCGGGAAGCGAAGGAAGCGGCAGGCGGCCGCGGCTCTCGTACCTGCTGCGCGCCGGGGCGCTTGCTGCTTCCTCCTCGGCATGCTCAGCTCAGGCGGCCGGCGGAGAGGGGACTGCCTGGGAGTGGGAAGAGTTGCTTCAGCCCCAGAGATCCGGCGAGCTGCTCCAGTCTCAGCTCGAGGGCTAGGTTGGGGATATATTTTTTGTTGCTGTGCATACACGATGCCGAGGAGGAGGCGGCGGCAGCGGAGGCGGCACAGAGGACAGCCCTGCTGCTGGCAGAAGAGGGGGAAAGTTTGACAAGTCGCCTCAGAGAAAGGAGGAGAGGAAGACCCCCGAAGAGGTGTGCGGGTGGGAAGGCTGGGGAAAGTCCGCAGTCCCCCCACCCCGCGCCCCCGGTGCCTGGCCGGGCTGGGAGATCACGGCATAAAGACGTGGAATTTCTTGGCAGAAGTCAGCGGAACCTCAGCCGGCGCTCTCCACGCCCCGGCTCGGCGCTGGAGCGGCGGCGGCAACAGGCGAAGCTTGAAGGGAAACGAGATTGATCGCAGTGTCACTCAAACTAGCCTGCAAAGAGCGAGAGGGGCTCCGTGCTCCCACCGCCTTCCGCCCCGGACGGCCCGCCACCGGCCCGGCACAGCCACGGAGAAGCGTCCGCCGGGGGGGGGGGGGCCGGCGGCACCGGGGTGCCCCCCGCCGCCGATCTCTTCAGCAGCCCGCGGCGGCAGAGGGGCTCTGCCCCCGGCACAGCAGGGCAGCCCGCTCTGCTCCCCGCCAGCAGCCCTGACCTTTCCGCACCCGCGCACACCCGTTCCCCGCCAGAGCATCTCCTCAACCATCGCCTCCTGCCACGCCGGGGCACGGGACCCTCTCACCCCCCCTCTCCAGTGAGAAAGGCCCGGCCCCCGCCCCTGGAGCTTGGACCTCGTCCGCGCGGAACCCGACCACCTCACTGGGTGACAGCGGCAGCGGCCCGGGGCCCCGCCTCATCCCGCACCTCGCGCCGCCGCCCTCCCCAGCCCCACTCACCGGCGCGCCGGGCAGCCGGCCGCCCGCCGGCTCCCACCTGGCTGACGCCGCGGCCGCCCAGGCTCCGCTGCGCGCCTACGGGCGGGGTGTCGGCGGGGTCCACTCCGGCGGGGCCGGTAACGACGGCGTCTCCGCCAGCTGAGGCGCTGCGCCCTGCCCCACGGTGCCAGCGGCCGGCCGGGGAGCGGGCAGCGCCCGGCTCTTCGGGAGATCACTTTTTCCTCTTTGGGGGCTTTGGGTTTTTTTCTTTCTCTTTTGATTTTGGTTTTGTTTGGGGGGGGTCGGTTTTTGGGTTTGGTCTGTTGGGGGTTTTTGGGGGGGGGGAGGGGAGGGGAGGGGAGGGGGGGGAGTTGGTCCAAGTTCATCAGCGGAGCCGCCACGCTCAACCCAGCGAGCGCCGGTGGATCGATGTGCTGCGGGTTTGATTGTGCATCCCTGGGCGGCGGGGCTGCGCACCAGTGGGGAGGGCCGGGGCGGCGGGGGGTGGCCCGGGCCGGCTTCGCGCCTCCCGCCTGCGCGGGCGCGGCTGTTCCGCTCCATACTCGTGTCCGCTGCCGGAGGCCGCCTAGGCGGGGAGGAGCGAAGGTGGGGGGAAACAACAAGAAAAAAACAAACAAACAAAAAAAACAACCAGCAGCGATTGTCCCCCCCTTTCTTTCTGGGTTTGTTTTTTTTTTTTCTTTTTCTACGGGGAGAAATAAAACAAAAAGGATGATCTCACTTTTACGGTAACATTAAAAAAAAAATCTTCGCTCGTCCCTATTCTTCGGGATTTGGGATAATTCTAAATACCTGACTTAGTGCAGATGTTGTTGTGTCTTCGTATCTTATAAAGCCGCCGCGCTGCTCTCTGCTCCAGCTTTCCTCTCCAAGTTGCAGGGAATTCAAACACTTTACATGAAGGGCGGAGGACGATTGGGATAATTATTATTTTTTGGGGATTATTACTGTTATGAGATTTATATTTTTTTTTTGTAATCTGATCTTTAGGATTAAAAAAAAAATAACGCAGTCGCTTGAAGTCCCCGGGAAATTGTTACTGTTGGAGGGAAACGAAACATTTCTTGCAAACAAGGAAACGGCGAGTTGTCAATTGCCGATTCTGCTGCCAAATTCGCTCAGCTCCATCTCATTTGATACTCGCTGGTTGCTCCTCACAGTTACAGTATCTGCTCAGGGAAGGAGCTTAAGATACTTAAGAGACGGCACCGAGACGTTCCCCCCCTCCCCAAAACCCCTCTGTATGTAAGTGTGTGTGTAAGCGGGTGGGTGGGTGCCACAGGACAGGGCGCGGGCAGCCCCGCTCGCTGCCTCATGCCGTTAGATCCGCCCTAACATCTGTCCGTCTCGCCATTGGCACATCCATCAGTGTCACCCGGAGCTGCACATCGCAGCGACAACACATCGGACACAACGCAGACTGGGGGTTCGGTACAAATAACTGACATGCTCAACAACTTCACCGGAAAGGATGGGACCAGCCACAGCATAAGTATTTACAAATGTTCCACAGCCCCGGAAAAGGGAGAGGGCTCAGCTGCGATTAATAACCCCTTCCTCCCCTTTAAGTAGGAATTAGGAAATAGAAAACCTCAATAATTCACGCCTCTCCCCCCGAAGGATGTGGCCGGGGCCGCTCTCGGCTGCGCGTTAAGCACACGGAGCCTGGCGGATCGGGGAGTCCCAGGGCTAGGAGGCTGCTGACGCGCAGCACGGACGGTTCCTCCGAGCTCCGGAGTGAGAGAGGCTGAACCAAACTTTGGGACACTCCGGTGGGAGCTCGTGCACCGGGAACACCAGTCCCGGTGAAACGCCCTGGAGACCACAACACTGTGGAAGTGATGAGGCGTCCTCAGCCATTTCAGTCCTGTAAAGGCAACTCTTAAACGTGCGGGAATCCTCCCCGCAGCAGGAATCACTGATCCTTCACTAGTCGGCTGCAGCGGCCAATCACTGATTTGGGGCAGGGGGCAAGTTGCAAGAACATTTTCCTTCTTCCTCCACTCCTCTCTCCCTAAATCTGCTCATCTTTCCCCAACTTTGCATCGCACGCAGCCCGCGAGATACCCCGGCCTGGGGCTCTGCGAGACTCGGCGGGTGCACACCCCCTCTGCCGGCCCGGTTCGGCCCCTCTCACTGCCCCACGCGCCCCCCGTGTACAGGTGCAGTGTCGTGTGTGCTTCAGCAGTCTCCCTTGCAGAGCTCGTCCTTCCGCAGGAGCGCAGACCCCGGTAACCCCAGCAGCGGAGACCGGTGTCACTGCCCAAACCCTGCGGAGAGCCCCGCATCGCGCGGGCCGCAAGCACGGTGATGGGCGTGCAAGAGTGCACCGGCTTGGGCCTAGGGGGGCGAGCAGAAGTTAAACTTTCCCTAAACAGCAATAGGAGGAACTTTGGCAGTTCAGTTAGAAATAACTCTCCTGTGAGCATGAAAGAAAGAGGCAGCAGCCATACACGCACCCCAGCACATGCACCCCACTTAGACATTCACAACTCCCAGTGCAAAACCGCTCAGGAAGTTGTGGAATAATTGCGTTGTTAACTATACCCATGTTTTTAAGGCGGGGGGGAATCTATTGAACTTTCTATCAGACGAGTTAGAGAGGGAAATGCAGCTTCCTTTATATGCATCAGCATCTTTGGGGGGCACAGTCTATTCCAGATAGACAGAACCTGTAATTTTATTAAGGGTAACATTTGCAAACATAATGCATAAAATCGATGACTGTACAGACTCCAACTACAAAGACTCAGCACATGAGGCTCAGCTCTAAGCTCACTCTTCCCGGCAGTTTTAAACTAAGGTCCCAATTATTTATAAATACTATAATGAGATAACCACCACTCCCAAACTTCCCATCAGCTAAGAATGGTTTATGTCTATCTCCACGGTGTGCACCGCGCAGTGCCCTTCCTCGTGGTACATTTTCACTGCTCATTTCATCCCCCCACATCAGAACTCCAGCAGTTTCCCAAGAAATATTCCCCCCTGCACCCAGGTCCGAGCGGGCTGAACTGCTGAAAGGAACGCGAGGATTAACTGTTAGTTGTGGGGATAACTGGGGATAGCTATGGGAATAACTAGGGGGATAAGTGTGTGCGGGGATAGCTGGGGACGGCCACTAAGGAAGTTTATTCAATTTGGATCAGCTGCCTCTTAGAAACCAGCGTCTTTCAGCTTTGACCTTGTTCTCTCCCCAGCAGCGTGCTGCTCGCTGACTGCGGACAGGGACGGGAGAAGCGTGTCCCAGGCTCCCGGGCCGTGGGTACCCGCTCTCGGGGCCTCGTCTGCTCGCCCCGGGGGGTTTCCTTTTCGGAGGGTCAGCCCTGCCCGTCCCGGGCTCTGCCCCAGCACTCCCGCCCGCACTCCTCAAGCGAAGCGAAAAGTACTTCGGTTTCTCCCGGCGAAGAACAAAGATGCAGGAAGCATTTTTCCTTAAGGCTGGGCTGGATGAACACGGATCTGATAAGTTTGTTTAAAAACACTGCTGCCCACGACGGAAAACACTACTACCCCGCTTTTGTAAAATACAAAGCGTTGTCAGTAACCATTATAACAGCGATAAGAATCTGAGAGGGGAACAAAGACATTTTGTAATATCTACATAACCGTATTAGACCAAAATTATTTTAAAATGCCTACGAATTTCCAAACCTCCTGAATACAAATGAATAAAAGTTTTTATTCGGGCTAAAATCTTCGCTTGAATGTAAATTGTTTGGGTGAGTAAATTTACACAGCAGCAATGTTTTAGTCCAGTAGCTTTGCTTTAACGAACCAGATGTTTTGTCTGTAAATTGTCCAGAGGACTTTCACAGTTCTGACATGGAATAAGCCCCAGGAAACCAGCACTGGAAGAGCTGTGTCCTGGTGAGCAGGACCAGGTACTTCGGAAAAAGCAGAGGGAAAAGTAAGCACGCCCGACGGCTGAGTATTTGGAAACATTCCCTTTAAACTGTAGGTAATCGTATCCAGATCGATTGGCTTCCATCTGAAGTTCAAAGTGATTCCCCACCTAACTCCAGATAGCAGAAATATCCCCCCCCCCCCCCCCCAAAATAAAATAAACAGACACTGGAGGAGGGAGCACTTTGGCTCAGAAATCCGCAGGAAACTCCCGCAGTCGCTCCGCGCGCAGCTGGGAGGGGCCCGCCGGGAGGTGCCAGTGCTCGCAGCAGGTGCTCCGTCCGCTCATCCCCGTAGCGCCGGCCCCTTCTCGCGGGGCTCCAGCCCTCATGGAGTGGGAGCAGCCTCCACCCGACAGCAAGTTGGCGAATTAGACTTGGGTGGCGAGAGCAGGTCCCCGGCCCCACCGGGAGGGCGATGCCGCTGCTCCGCCCGGACAGCCAAGCCCCGCCGCCTCCCCTGGGGGGGGGGGGAGGGGCGGGGCAGGGGCTCTACCACGTTTTGCGGTGCCTCCCGGCTGCAGCCCCCGAGCTCTCCGGGCCTTCCCTCGCCCCAACCGGGCTTCCTTAGATGCGTCAAGCCCGGACAGCCCCTGCCCCGACACTTGCCACTCTTTCTGGAGGCGACGCGTGAGAAAATAAGATCCATCATCGCAATTCCGTCCCGCTACATTATCACTTATTCCCCCCTAGAAGGGCTTTAGGTCTCTGAAGAACCAACCGGCCGCTGCTTTGCACAGGAAATAAGCGGTACCAGAGCTACTGTAGCGTCATATATTCACTTGGGCAGTAGGAAAATCATGAAAAATAGTTAGAGCCTGGAACTCCACCGCATGTGACACCAAAAGCTATTGTGCTAGCAGAAGGGGGTTAGCTAGTTTTACCTACGCAAGGTTTTACTGGCTGTGGGGCAGGCTGGCAGGTCTCAAGCTAATCTGAACGGCGGGGGGGGGGGGGGGGAGGGAAGGGGGCACTTGAGAAAAGGGCAGGTATTCCCCTCTTATTTCTCGCAATACCTGAAAGGTTTGATTGCACAGCTCACACCACTGTTCCTTTGCTGACCGCCTGTGATTTAACGCAATAAAGATTGTGTTGTGCACAGATACACTTAAAAAGGAAAAAAATAGATGAAATGGGAAGTTGAGAAAGCCTAACCTCCAGCAAAATCCTTCTTTCTTTTCACAGAAACCTATTTCCCAGGCGAGTTTTTTAGTGATTTGCATACAGTGCTTGCACTAGGATATGCAAGTTTCTCCTCAGTTACTTGTCTGCTACAGACGCACCTCCACCCGCTTTATTCCCAGCCCCAGCGCCTGGTTACTCATCCACCGAGGGAAGAGACACTACAACAGGACCCACAGAGCCCCCGAGGGGATACACACCGGGACGAGAGAGGGTGACAACCGGCTGCCCCCGGAACCCCACCGACGTGAGGGTGAAGCCGCGCAGGCCGGTAAGACCACGGCGGGGCACGCGGGAATTTAAAAAACAGACATATAGAGGGGCTGCTGGGTCGTCAGTCCTCACCCCCCAGCAACTACTGTTTAGAAGGGCTTTATTAAATTTATTACGTCTGAGGAGCACAGCGCCCGGATGTCACAGACCATGTGCGGGAGTTGGAACCGTGCTCCCTCTCCCTCGGCGTAGGGCTCCGCACATGCGGAAGGCACCCAGCATACTGACCCCTTCTCCGAAAGGAAAAGGAATAGAAATAAGAATCCGCCGCTGTACGCAGCGCCCTGGAAAAGCAGCGGGCAGACCCCGCGCGGCCCTCCGCGGAGCTGCGCCCCGCTCCGCGCCCAGGTCCCTGCTCCCGGTGCCGGTCTGCGAGGGGAAGCGCCGGGGCAGGAGCAGTGGCTCTGCCCGCCCTCTGTAGTACCGACCCGGAGTTTGCACCATCCGGAGCAGGTGAAAAGTAAAGAAAAACCTGACGCCATCCCCGATTCCTTCCCTTTCTTCTCATGTCACCCCTACACAATGGAGAGAAAGAAATGCGACTTTAAAATAGCAATTAACCAGCTTTAGAGCAGATTTCTTGCGTTGGGTATTTATTCTTATCAAATGTCATTTCTCTGAAAAAACACTTCTAATTTTAAAACAAACCAGACGATGTAAAACACCTTACATCCTTCTCTAATAAGACTTACTTAAATTATGACTGGATGTGCCTAAACAGTCATCTTAGAATTTCCCACCGATTTCGGCCAGGTCTTGAAAGAATGGCTTCCCCCCCCTCCATGTTTTAAAAGTATTAACTTCCTTTCAAACATTCTTTAACCTTTAACATCTTGTAGCTTGATGAAAAGGTCACTTCGTTCAGAGTGACCTGGAGCATCTGCTCCATAATTGTTCTAATATCAGGTAGAGCTCCATCCTAACACTAAATTCGTCTGAAGCTTTTTTTCTTAATAATTAAGGTTACTGTAAGTAATCGTTTTAAAGGTAAAGAGCTACTGACCAAAGGATGCTCATGCTTTAATTTCACCAACTTCAGATGTTTAGAGCTGTATTCAGCAGATGACATTAGCTGAGCTCTAAGAAGGATAACCTGAACGGTTTTACCTCTTCCCACTTGTGGGGCTGGAGGTGGAACAGGAGCAGAACAAATAGCTCAACTTACAGACTGAGCTGCATAACAAACAGCACAAAATACTGATTAATACAACTTTAAACTAGCAAAGGGCTGTGTCAGAAAGCTGAGGTGCAGATAGGTTAAGACTGAAGAGCAGAGCAATGCCAGAGATCCAGAGACCATTGAACATGGTCATCTCAAGAATCAGCCTCAAAAGCACCATAAGTGATGGTATGAGTGTTAATAAACTAATTAGATTTTAGACTACTCCCTGTGAATGCAGCAGCAGCTTTTCAGCACATGTAAATCAATATTTATTATTAGGAGCAATATTAATTTTGATCTGTGGATTTAGCCAGTTTGAGTATGAAGAACCCAGGTTGTTCCCACGTGGGAGGTTGGGGGATGGATGTAGTCATGGCCAACCCTGGGCTGAGCTCACCACTCTGAAGGGAAGCTTGTGGCCCAGTGCCACAGGCAGGCATCGCCTACTCACAGTATTGCAAGAAGAGTGGGCAATAATGACCATGGACTGAAGATTAGAGCCAGAACCTTAAATTGATGCCATTAATGCCTCTAAAACACAACAGGATTTTCCAGCTCTTACACAATTAAAACATCAAAAGAATATGTTTAATTAAAACTTGGTGTCATGGATTAAGCCCAGCCAGTAACTCAGAAACACACAGCTGCTCACTCACTCCCTGCCCCCCAACTCCCAGAAAAATGGGAAAGAGAATCAAAAGAATCTAAATACCACAGGTTGAGATAAGAACAGTCCAATAACTAAAGTATAATACAAAACTATTACTACTACCACAAATGTCCTGGGTTCAGCTATAGCAGTCATTTTTCTCCTTCTTAGTAGCTGGTGCAGTGCTGTGTTTTTTAACTTTCAGCCTGGGAACAATGCTGATAACACCGATGTTTTTAGTTGTCGCTAAGTAATGTTTACTCCGACCAAGGACTTTCTCAGTCTCATGCTTTGCCAGGGAGGAGGGGAAGCCAGGAGGAAACAGAGACAGGACACCTGACCCAAACTAGCCAAAGGAGTATTCCATACCATAGCATGTCATACGCAGTATATAAACTGGGGGGAGTTACCCGGAAGGACCAGATCACTGCTCGGGTCGGGCTGGGTATTGGTTGGTGGGTGGTGAGCAATTGTATCCTCTCCCCTTGTTATTTCCCTTATCATTATTATTATTGGTGGTAGCAGTAGTGGTTTTGTATTATAAGCATGGAGAAGGCCAAGGGAGTCTTGGGATGCTCAGTGTGTAAATGGTATCAGTGTACATCTATAACTTATTTGAACTTACATCGCTGCTTGCCAGTAGAATAGGGTTTAAATCCACCTTTATTTTGCATAGATTCTGGACTTTGTAGCTTTTTCAGAACCCTCTCTTCAGTATTGCTGTATGACACTGCAGTATGTTGTATGGAAGACTGTCAGAGCTTCAGTTTCCCATCTGTAAAATGGGGGTAATATTTCCTTTCTCCTAGCTTTTATTCAGCTTACAAGGCTCCTGGGACTAGAATTCTTTTATTGCGTGTTTCTGTATTGTCTCATACAACAAGACCCTGATCTCAGTTGAAGCCTGTAAGTAGCACTGAAATATAGATAGATAATAATAAAAAGATGATTTTGACACAAAATGGAATTTTATATTCTGGAGAGTGAAATAAAATATGTACTAAATTCTACTAAAGTGTAACCATGAGATCAACTGATAAAATTCTTCTGGCAACAAAGAGTTGACACAAATTTGTGAGATTAAACAGAACCAACTCAACAGAGGCTTGTTCTCGTGGTTTATTCATATAAAGCATATGAAAAAAGTGAGATGATCAAATTACCCTCACAGCATGGATTTTGACATGGATGTAGACTCACTGAACCACCGGAGGACGGAGCAGGTGCATTGTTCTAATTATACACTCAGTCTTGTGAGGAAGGAGCAAACTTCCTGGTTGCTTCCCTGGTGGAGATAAGGTGTTATCAGCCATCAGCAAACAAGAGGGGAGAACAAGGACGAGGCACCTAATGGGAGAAAGAGGAGGAAAGGAGGAGGCAAAGAGAGCATATTCATAATGATACTCTTTTTTAAAAAATGTATACACATATCTACTCTGAGCCATTTGGATGCCACTTCTAGTACTTGTTTCTTGTGTCTCTGAGTAACCCTTCCTTATGGTGAGGCACACAAAATCCTTTTTTAACATTTTCTCTTTTATGGTCTTGTAGTGAGATATCTGGCTAAATATAACAATTTATTTGTTTATTAAGTAATCAACAACAGGCACACTAGGAGTTACAATCCAAACAGTCCCACACACAGGTTTTTATCACCATATACTGTACCCCTAAGGAAATACACATCTTTTTTTTCGGGAGCATAAATGGACATTTCTATAAATTGCAACTACTTGGGTGCATGTAATATGCAATATTATTCATCTTTGTATTCCAAGTGAATCCAGGCTAGACTTCCAGCCTCTAGGGGAGTCTGCTTCATATAATTATCAGTATTCAAAGAATGATTGTAGATGTTGTAGCTTAACAGCAGGTGAATGGTCCTTATCTGAATATTAAATAAAGTGCAACTGGATTTCAGGGTTATCTCTGGCTAAATGTTTGCAAAGTCATTAGTGAAAGCATGCAGCTATAATCCCAACCACTCTTCTTCTTACAAAGGATTTCCACTTTTGTTTTGAATTCCTTTACAGGATGAATTGTTCATCTCCCCTTCCTATACACACAATCTTGTCCCTTGGTTGGACTACCAGAAACATCAAGGGCATCAAGGAAGCTGCCTTGTACGTAGTACCTACTCTCTCCTCTCTCTTTTTTTTTTTTTTTAATCCAAAACAACAAAAGAAACATAGGGAAGAGTGACAAAGAGAAAGATTATTTCCTCTAAGGATTATCAGACCTCTGAATGTTGGGAAAAGGCTCTTTAGTAAAATGCTCCTTTGTCCTCCCAAATTCTGGGAACTTTAGTTCTATATCCAGCTTTCTTACTGCATGATCTGAGAGAAGCTGTATGTATTTATTTAGTAAAAATCTTTTCTTACTGTTTTAAAATGGAGGATTTAATATACTTTAACACTGTTTTATTAGCCCGATAGTGGTTGCTATGTGAATTTAGTAGAGAGTAGTTACAAGAAAACTAATAGCAACAAAGACAAAGAACAAACTCCCCTCCTGAATCCCCCTCCTGCTGAGCAGAAGGGAACAGACCAGAACCAGCATAGGAAAATTACTGGAGATAAAGAAGAATTATTGTGGGACTATATAACATAATATTTTTAGGCACAACTCGTTTTTTGGTCACTACATGTGAGGAGTACCATGATCCTGCTAGAGAGGTATTTTGAAGAGGAATTTTCAAGATGAACATACTCTACTGCAAGGTAACTAGGCTGGGATACCAGCCTCATCCCTTGCAAGGCATCACAAAGGCTTTACACCCACTAAGGCCTAGGCCATCAGTGGCAAAGCATGTTATCACAATCACTGCAAACAATTTAAATCAAATATAAAAATAATTGAATATTAAATTTGTTGTGGTTTAAGCCCAGCCAGTAACTCGGAACCACACAGCCGCTTGCTCACTCCCCCCCTTCTTCCTCCCCCCGCTCCCAGAGGGATGGGGAGGAGAATCAAAAGAATGTAACTCCCACGGGTTGAGATAAGAACAGTCCAGTAACTAAGGTATAATACAAAATCACTACTACTACCACCAATAATAATAATGATGAAGGAAATAACAAGGGAAGAGGATATAATTGCTCACCACCTGCCAACTGATACCCCCCTGACCCGAGCAGCAATCTGGGCCTTCCTGGTAACTCCCCCCAGTTTATATACTGGGCATGATGTGCTGTGGTATGGAATACCCCTTTGGCTAGTTTGGGTCAGGTGTCCTGTCTCTGCTTCCTCCCGGCTTCCCCTCCTCCCTGGCAGAGCCTGAGACTGAGATAGTCCTTGGTCGGAGTAAACATTACTTAGCAACAACTAAAAACATCGTTGTTATCAGCATTGTTCCCAGGCTGAAAGTCAAAAACACAGCACTGCACCAGCTACTAAGATGGAGAAAAAATGACTGCTATAACTGAAACCAGGACACACCCATACAGATACTGAAAATTTCCACATTATAGCTATAATCCTTGTTTGTCATGCCATAATCCCCTAAACATTATCAAATAATTAATAGCAGTACAGTACATAAGGAGATAGATACACAGTTCTTCTATGGATAGTATTACATGTTTTGAAGGAGCTTATTATCTTTAGCTTGGTTTGAAGTCACAGTTCAGAATTGATCGTGATGTCTTCATTGGTTATCTTCAGCCCACCCAACCACCAGCCTCACACTGCTGCATGTCGCTAACTCCTGGCATTTACAATGAGGTAGTCATCCCCTTGTAGTTCATTGGTGTGAATCCTGGTCAGATGGCCTGTATTTTATTAACAGAAATAGGGTCACAAGTCAAATACCTGCCTGGGGTCAATAAGCAAATATAAAAAGAAGATTAGAGGAACAAACAAATGTGACTGGAGGGGTAAAATCCCAGTGGGTTTAATAGAGCACAAATGTATCAAAGAATGTAAACTACCGTTTCTTTTGTTATTCATCGTACAGGACACAGTTCCTATGTCCTGCTGATTGCAGCTAGAGCATCATCTCCAGAATGCTATCTTTTAATGATCTCTTTCTACAGAGCCTTACAGAGGGACTTAGAATAATCCTACTGCTTACTGCTGTTACTACTGCTACTGTAGGCTGAAATTTATAGGTTTAAATTAACAATAGTGTGTATGGCTTTAAACCAACAAAGTAAAATACAGCAAACTGTTCTAACTTGCTAACACGTAGGGAGTAAGGAATGTCCGGTTGATGGGGGAGGGAACATCATGGGACTGATAACAACTCAGGAGGCAGTAAATAAGACCAAGGATGCTAGCCTTCAAGATAACAGAGTGGTGCCCAATGTGGAGAGAGACTGGAACAGAACAGAAGCAAGGACATACCACCTGCTAACTCAGCACTAGGACCTTGCGAGCATGTGCAAGCAGTGAGGTCACTCAGTAAACACAGTGAGGAAGACTATCGGCGACCATCGGAGACCCCCACTCAGCAAGAAAGCGCACATGTAATTAGAATGCAAATATTGTAAGTAGTTCCTGGAAATATCATGAATGTTTAAATAATTTTCTGAAAAAGCTGTGCATATGCATGACTATGCTAAATATATAGCTGCTGCCGGCAAGTAACGGGTGCACTCACCTTTGTGAAACTACTCGTGTGCGCCCAGTGCTGCAATAAAGAATGCTGCTTTCTAAAACTCCAAAATGAGTCTTAGAGAGTTTCTCTGACCGACTTTTACGGTAACACTACTACTAATCAAACAATAACAAGAATTAAAAGCACATACCATAAATATATAAATTACAAAGCTTTGCTTCACCTAATATACAATGCAAAGATTGCCATAAAATTAAGAGAAAAATAGCATCCAATGTGTCGTGGTTTAAACCCAGCTGGTAACTCAGAACCACTCAGCCGCTTGCTCACTCTCCCCTGCCTTCTTCCCCCCCCCACCTCCTGGAGGGATAGGGAGGAGAATCGAAAGAATGTAAATCCCACTGGTTGAGATAAGAACAGTCCAGTAACTAAGGTATAATACAAAATCACTACTACTACCACTAATAATAATAATGATAAGGGAAATAACAAGGGGAGATGACATAAAAATAAAAGGGGAAAAAGAAAAGAAAACAATAAACACAAGTGATGCACAATACAATTGCTCAACACCTGCCAATTGATACCCAGCCCAACCCAAGCAGCGATCTGGGCCTTCCGGGTAACTCCCCCAAGTTCATATACTGGGCATGACGTGCTGTGGTATGGAATACCCCTTTGGCTAGTTTGGGTCAAGTGTCCTGTCTCTACTTCCTCCCAGCTTCCCATGCTCCTCCTCACTGGCAGAGCTGAACCCAGGATGGACTGAAAAGTCCTTGATCGGAGTAAGCATTACTTAGCAACAACTAAAACCATCGCTGTGTTATCAGCATTATTCTCAGACTAAAGTCGAAAACATGGCACTGCACCAGCTACACTTTTCTGGGATTCTCTTCTGCCTTCAAAATTAAAAGACTGGACCAAGAATTAACTTCACAATTACACTGATTTAGCTTCCACTTGCAAAGCAAAAGAATTAATAAAAATATTTCTGAAGAGATGGTGTTGTATTGCTATAGTTTCAGGTTTTCAAAAGACAACGAAAAAGGAGCTGGCATCCCTGATCTGCACTGTAAGTACTGGACTTGGTAGGACCCAAATGTCAGCCATCAAGAAAAATCATAGGGTACTTGCCAAGCAGCAGCTAATTTTCTCTTCTGATACATGTTCATCACTCTTTCTGTGACAAGAAGCAGAATATTTTGCCTTATTTGAACTATGCACATTTGTCTAATTCTTTAAAATCCCAGCAGTAGAAAGATTCCCTTTTCATCAATTTCCATTTATTATGCTTGTAGCTACATACTGTAATATGAATTCTTCTATCCATGTAGAGTGCACATTATAGATTTTATGTTTTCACACATCACATGAAAAGCATATTTCAAAACTATTGTATTACCATGTGAAAGAATAATATTGCTGTGGGAATGCAGACACTTTATCAAAAGTACAGTGTAAAGCAAGGAAGCGAGAGTTGCGAAGGAAGGAATTCTTAGTTCTATGACCACATGCCACTGACTGTGCAATGTTAATAAAGTCTCATAATCTTATTTTGGCATACTTTATATATAAAAGAAGCAATATGTCCTTCTGCACAGCTGAAATAAATGTTAACTGGTCCAATCATGCCCTTCGAGAGCAAAATTGGGATTTCTGTCATCAATGCCAAGATCATAGAATCGTAGATGGTTAGGGTTGGAAAGGACCTTAAGATCATCTAGTTCCAACCCCCCTGCCATGGGCAGGGACGCCTTACACTAGACCAGGTTGCCCAAGGCTCTGTCCACCCTGGCCTCGAACACTGCCAGGGATGGAGCATTTATCACTTCTTTGGGTGACCCGTTCCAGTGCCTTGCCACCCTCACTGTAAAGAACTTCCTTATATCTGATCTAAACTTCCCTTGTTTAAGTTTAAACCCATTACCCCTTTTCCTACCACTACAGTCCCTAATGAAGAGTCGCTTTCCAGAATCCTTGTAGGCCCCCTTCAGATACTGGAAGGCTGCTATGAGGTCCCCACACAGCCTTCTCTTCTCCAGGCCGAACAGCCCCAACTTTCTCAGCCTGTCTTCATACGGGAGGTGCTCCAGCCCCCTAATCATCCTCGTGGCCCTCCTCTGGACTTGCTCCAACAGCTCCATGTCCTTTTTATGTTGAGGACACCAGAAATGTACACAATACTCCAAGTGAGGTCTCACGAGAGCAGAGAGGCAAGATCACCTCCTTGGACCTGCTGGTCAGGCTCCTTTTGATGCAGACCAGGACATGGTTGGCTTTCTGGGCTGTGAGCACACACTGCTGGCTCATGTTAAGTTTCTCATCAACCAGCACCCCCAAGTCCTTCTCTGCAGGGCTGCTCTGAATCTCTTCTCTGCCCAACCTGTAGCCGTGCTTGGGATTGCCCCGACCCAGGTGTAGGACCTTGCACTTCGCATTGTTGGACTTCATGAGGTTGGCATTGGCCCACCTCACAAGCATGTCAAGGTCCCTCTGGATGGCATCCCTTTCCTCCAGCATATCAACTGAACCACACAGCTTGGTGTCGTCGGCAAACTTGCTGAGGGCGCACTCAATCCCACTGTCCATGTTGCTGACAAAGATGTTGAACAGGATCAGTCCCAACACCGACCCCTGAAGGACACCACTTATTACCCATCTCCAGTTGGACATTGAACTGTTGACCTTAACTCTCTGCATGCGGCCATCCAGCCAATTCTTTGATGAATGATGATAAGATGAGCCAAACCAGGCTCAGAGACCGTAAATCTTTACATTCCAAAGACAGACACTACATACATGAAAATTTTATGGCCAGTTACAAATCGTGGTAGACTACCAAAGGATTAATGTGGAACAAACCACTTTAAATGTAAGTATTCCTTGTACTGAAATCAAAGGTTTCCTTAATTACCTGTATAGCTATCTATATATGTTTTCCCGTATAATTTATTTTCACACCATTATATACCTTCACACATCATATGCCTCCTTCAGGAATATATGTATTTGATCCTGCATTTTTTAGCAAAGTATATATCTAGAAACTATATATTATCTATAGAAAATAATACAAATTATTACAGAGTGGGTTTAGACATGCTTATAAAATAATAATAGGTATTTAACATACAAAAAGCCTATACAAACCAGAAAAACTGCTATAACTATATTGAAATTCAATTAATATATTTCTAAAATGCCATGAATTTAAAGTGTCTTTCCAAAGTTTACATTTCAGCATTCTGAGTCCTTTCTATGGAATACAGTTCACTAAAACACAACACGCTGATTTTTTTCTGCTAGTTTTGCACTACTCAGAAGAGCTAACTTTATAATAATGTGGTCAAAATATTTTAAGAAATATCACCTTATGAAATATAATTAATTACCTTTGCATCTGTATTACGTGGAGGAGACATACTGTATACTTTGGACAGCAGTGCTGAGATGTATTGAGGTTTGCAGAATGCCAACATGCTGTATTACTATTTAAAGCATTGTGAATAAGAATTTTACTGCAGTCACAACATATACATTAGGCTCTTATAGTAAATTGATCACTCAAATAAAAAGAAAGGAATGTTTTTGATCTGCAAAGATGGGTAAAAAGTAAGCCTGCTCATCTTAACTCTGCATTAGGGAAAAAAAAAGAATTTTGATCTATCATATTGAAGAGCTGCTTGTATTTCAGTGGCAATTTATCAATTCTTTAATGGTCAAAGCTCCCAAGTAGTAAAAGCTTCTTAGACTTCCTAATCTAATAGTCAGTATTTAAAATTTTTATTCTGTATGACTTACTGTTCAGAAGCAAGAAAGCAACATAATTTCTTAAGAATTCTCTCTTTTATAAGAACTGGGGAAATGGAGCCCAATACTACTAATTTTGTTCTTCCTCATGCTGGTGTAAAAACAATGCAGAATCACACCTTAATATATCTTAACATTTCTTACCTAAGCTGATAGATAGCACTGTGCATCAGCAATGGGACTGTCTTAAGGTCAGGATGTAGCAGCACCACCCCCTAAGGAACACCTTCTTCTTTTGGGACTGGAGCTTCTGCTGTCAGCACAATGCCCCTGCCCGCTGCTGACAGTGCTGGGCTGGAGGCACAGCTCTGCTCGCAGTGCTCCCACCAGCCCCAGCTCGGGTCTCAATGGGGAGCAATTAGGAAGCTTCTGCTGTGCTCCAGCCACCACAACTTCTGCAATTTGTCTTTATAGAGGATATAAAAGGTCTCTCTGCTTCCTTCTTCTAACCCCAGATGGGTGAGAGAATCTATCCCAAGATGATGGACCCAGCTCCGTGGTGAGTCCCAACTTTTCTGGGTAAGGCATACCCTGTATTCCTCAGACAATGGAGACATGAGGATGTTCAGCACCCTGTGTGCCTATCACAGGAGTGAACCTGAAATCAGCTTAAGACTGTCTTGTTTTAAAAAGTTTACCTTGGCAAGTCCAAAGCACAAGGAGGAGCTTTTAAGAGTGCAGATCTAAACTTGCATGTTGTTACCGCTAAACATTAAACCCTAAGGTCAGAATGCAGAATTCTCACAGTCAACCACTCCAACCTGAAAATATATCAATGCATTTGCTAAATGGAAACCATACTCAGATCACATCATAATGTCACAAAACACATAAAATTACAAATCAGTTTTAAGGCAAAATACATGACAGCAAAATATAAGTACACAAAAACTACATTAAATATCAGTCTCCCTACCACTTCAACTTACCTCTCAGTTCAAAACTACTCACTGCAGTGCACAGCTTGAGATAGTCTAAGATCCATTTTAGAGTGGACTGAAATATAAATGACAGTTTGCACTACACATGAACATAGACAACTATAAAATGTTTAAATAAAGACAGAAAAGAACAGAGAAAACCAACAGAGCCTTTGGCAGATCCAGCCTTTGGGAATTTGGCAGCTTGAGATTAATTTCAAATTTCATCTTTAATGCTATTTTTAGTTCAATATTTTGCAGCACTCAGAAGTAAATCTTTGTGTGCTGTCTCTCCTCCTGCTTGTGCTGCTTTCCTTTCCAATCTCTTTTTTTAAAGAAACCTAATATATTTTCAATACAATTGATTTGTGACATGCTTTGTGATATTTGTTAAAGTTATCCTGTTTCTTCATACAATTCAGTGAAAACCATTACACTGTTGTTTCTTTTAAAGTGCTGACTATTGACTGTCATCTCTGAATATAAATGAGACCCCCCCAATAGTCTTTGTTCCACTGCACCTTGTATTGCATTAAATTCTCTTACATTAATTTTGATTCTTGGGTTAAGGTCAAACTCTTTGTTTAACCTCTCACCACTGCTCCAAATACTGCCACAGAGTGCATTTTCAGAGCAGTTTTGATTTCATCCTGGACTCTGTTCTTTGTCTCTCTGTAAAGCAATTGGACCGGAATGATACAGAATAATACGGAACTGGAAGATGCTGCAAAGAGGATATGTGGATAACTATCATCATCTGCAGGAAGATGGAAATACTGGTTCTGCCTCACATCATCTCTCTTCCCCCTCTTTTTGTCCTCTCTTCCTTTCCCCAGGTTGAAATACAGTCAATCAGGGAAAAGAACAGAACCTTCCGCACCACTTCCTGCACACAGGACTGGTCCACCAGCTCCCTAAGGGCCACCTATCCTGTTGCTGTGCCTTACAGGCTGATATAGTTATTGGTTCCTTCTCCACCTGGACAGAAACCAAAGAAGCCAAGAAACTAAAAGTGTAGGTGTACAAGTGGATTACCACAGGTCAAAGCAGGGTGCAAAGTAGCAGTACGTCAGCTGCCCCACTGCAAGCATCCATATACATTTTGCTCAGCACCAAATGCAAGATAGCTTACATACAAGTGGAAAAGAAACAGTAATATTTACATTGGATGCTGGGGAGCTGGCATGTAAACACGGCAATTACCAAAGTTTCTGAGAAAGTGTAAGTTCACACCCTAGTCTGCCCCATTTTATATTGCTGTCTGTCCATGCTCAGGTGTCTTCTTCAAAGTCAAGTCCTATATTTTTTTTAATTGACTTGCCAGGCCTTTCCCCTTCCTCCTGTTGCAGAGAACTCAATGAACATACTCTCCCATTACTATACTTGTGATTTAATAGTTTTGCCACAGATCATGGCATTACAAATAGACTATTTCACATCCCACGGAACTGATGATAGCACTGTGATGCCACATGAGAAGGGAATCATATAGAAGATATAAAATAAGACTAAGGCTACTTATCTGTGCAGTATGAACACCATAAAAGTACTTTTGCTTTAATTAATTCTAATTTCATCAGTCTGCAATTGGAGTTGGGAATTTTTCCTTTTTTCATGGAAGGATTCGCAAGAGCAAGAGCTTGCCTGATCATAAGGCTTTAAAATCGCAAGAGAGCTTTTGTATTTCAAAAGCCTTCTTTCTAACATATAGAGCCATTATTCAACAGTTCCCACAAATGCAAGAACTAGGAGCCCCAATTAAATGACCAGGCATCACTCTTAAACAAAAGAAGTACTTTATCCTCACAGTGCATCTGGAAATTATGGAATTCATGGCCACAGGATGGAGTGGAGGTCAAAAGTGTAAAAGGGATTACAAGAAATCATGCAAATGAAATCCATCACTAGCTACTAAATATGATGAACAAGATCCAGCCTCCAAATCAAAATGTCTAAGATACTGATCCTCAGAGGGCAGAAGCACCCAGGGGAAGAAGGATTGCTCTATATGAGCCATATATCAGAGTTCGTACACTTTTTCTACAGCCATTTGCTCCTTCTCACCCTCAGAGAGAAGACACTGGTCTACATGGACATTTTGTCTGATGCAGGATGGCAGCTATTGCATAAGTTCTAAAGCTTTCAAAAATCCTAACTTATTATATTTGACACTGTACGTTTTAGATTTTTTTTCCATTTTAAATTCAAGATAATTAGAAAAAAGCCTGTAAGAGTCAGAGGGCAAAAAGAAACAAAAGTACCCAGAAAAGATGGAGACTCAGAGTTCAGAACATTTTCCATGGAAGTCATGTTTTGCCATATAGTTGTGTTTCATGACCTCATTTTGCACTAAAAAAAATATAATTTCTATCTCATGGTTGCAAAAAAGGAAGTTAACAATACAGAAATGTAGGCAGTGTCCACCTTTCTAAACCTGCTAAGAAACTGAAGCATACCTGAAAGCTGAGAACTGTCTTGTAAATCTGAAATAGGTCCCTGTGGCCCCTGCAGTGCTGAAACTACTGCTCACCATTGCTTTTGCTGCACTGAATCATTTCGGCCTCTCCCTTTCTGTGTGAGTCAGGTTTTAAAAACTGAGCCTCCTCTAGCCTGCCCCATTAACCCAGTTTCACTATTTGTCTAATGACAACCATAAGTAATGACCTGACTCATTTCATGTCAATATTCTGACAAAATCTACCATTTTGTCCTCTTAGCCACCTCCTCCCACCCACCCATAGGTTATGGAACTGTGGGATGGTTGCCAGAGAAATGCAATAAATGTAGGAAATGACATATACAAATAAAATTCACTTACCTAAAAGCCCTGTATGCCAGATTTCTTTGTGCTGCCTTCTCCCCCACCATCCACTCATTTACTTCTAGTACTTGTTTCTCTTCTCTCTTATACTTTCTCTTAATTTCCTCTTTCTTTGCTGCCCTTTTTCTTCACACCTTCTCTTCTTCTCTTCTCTTTCCTCTTTTTATGCCCTAGTTGTATTCTTTGGCTGAAAATTAATAAATAAATGCTTTCAGAATTTTTCCTTGCTTTAGAGCCAGTAAAGCATTCTGGTATCACTTTACCATTTTTGCTTCTGCCACTACTTTTGTTGTTGTTTTCTACCATTTTTCTGGCCTTCCTCTGTAGCAACCTCTCCCTCCTTGCAAGTACTCCCTCCTCAGTGACTTCATATGCTCCTTCTCTCTGCAGAGCTCCTGTTATGTCCCAGTGTAGTCTGAAATAATCCAAATTTCCAGGTGGATTTGTTGGGCTTCTGAAGTTTTGACAGGGTGTAAAGGTCATTCTAGACATGTAAGGCAATACTGAGCACTTCCGATGGAAGGTTTCTGTATGCACGGATGTGGCTTCAGGGAGAAGCAGGGACATGAAATGAAGTGGAGCAGAATCCCATTCCAGTTGCTGGGGAGAAATATCCCCTCTTGCTTAACTCTAAGCCACTTATTTTACTCTTATTTCTTTGACCTTCCAAATGTTCTAAGTCATTTCCTAATGAGTGTACTTACAGGATACATCCCTAAAATCTGGAATCCTTATCCTCATAGATGTCCCTCCTGCCAAGAGTACACAATATTAGGAATAGCACTCTTTTAGCTTATAGTTGCTCATATTTTCCTGATACTTAAAACCACTTTGAAGCAACGTCAGTTGATCCAAGTAGCTAAACGTGCTGCTCTAATTGCTGCATGATGTGACTGGACTGCACTTGCCATAAGGCTGCACATGAGGCTGGCTCATGCTAAGCTGTGGTCCCTTGCAGTTTTGCAGGGTTGTGTTTAAATACACAGTCACTATACATACACGTTCTTCAAAGTCTAAACATGCTATAAACCATTCAGCACATTTTAATTCATTCCTTCTTCATTCTTGTTAGGCACAAGCACATTCAAGACTTAAAGGGAAAAACAGTATTCCAGGTTCGTGAGATAAGATGGTGAAGAAATGAGAGCAGCACTAGCTTTAGTATGCATTTCCTATGCTAAGAATTGAGTGAATAAGGGATTAGATCTAAAGGAATATCCAGAGATTGGGAAAGAGCCTGACTAGCTGAGAATGTCATGCTGTAAACATTACTCTGGAAATCACCTTTTTATGTTTCTGTTCTTTACCTTTTTAACAGCACAATCAGCCATGACAATATAATTTGAACAGGATTTAAATAAAAATGCACAAGCCACCTTAACGAAATACCATCCACAGTTCAAACAACAGAAAAGATTCCCATTTTGGGGGCTTCTCTCCATTTGTATTAATTATAATTTTTCTATGGAAGAATTGTACAATATGGGGTTTTCCTGCTTACTCGTAATAGGTCATTCATTAAAGAAAATGCTGGGGAATTATTTTGTGTGCCAACTGGGAGTTGAGAAAAAGAACAGAAATCAGCCAGCCTGCCCCCCCCCCCCCAAAAAAAAAAAAGATTAAACCCATGAAATTAGTTGCACTTATGGAAACCAGACAAATACTTTTAAAATCCCAGGCCCATCAGATAGGCTATAATAATTGGCACATTGCCCATTTATACATGCGATGCACTTACTCACAGGAGCGGTCTGTGGCTTCCTCTGCCAGGCCCTCAGTGATTCACTCTCCTCATTTCCCCCGGGCCTTCTCCCTGCTCTCCTGCTTCTCCAGAGCTATCTGCACCCCCCTGGCCCCAGGCTCACCAGGGCTACATGGATGCTCTTTGCCATTTACTCCTGCAGCTTTTTCCAGTTGTCTGCTTACTGGCAGTTCTCCATTCCTCTCATTTCTGTTTTCAGTTTTCCGCTTCCCTTATTCCAAGGTGCTTTCTAACCACCTCTATATTATAAGACTCTTGCAATATATTAGTCGGTCTCCTCTCTGGGTCCAAAACCAACAGGTAGGTCATAGAATCACAGAATGGTTTTGGTTGGAAGGACCTTAAAGATCATCTGGTTCCCACTCCCCTGCCATGGGCAGGGACACCTTTCACTAGACCAGGTTGCTCAAAGCCCTATCCAACCTGGCCTTGAACACTTCCAGGAATGGGATCAGAAAACCTCTCTTGGAATGTGAGATTGTCTACTCTGACTGCAATTCTAGGGTAATCTAAAATTCAGTGTTCATCTTTCTGGGGTAAGGTAGATGGGTTATGTTAGAAGGGGGATGCCTGCATCAGCAGATAAGGAAATCACAACCATATAGTGACAAATATATCGATTAATATGGCCATATGCTAATTTTTTTTCCCCTCATAAATAAGAGTCTTGTTTACCAAATTGTCATGGTTTAAGCCGCTGAACCCAGGATACAAATGTTCAGGTTTGGTTATGTCACTATAAAAACCAAGCAGCTGGTAATTCAAGCTTGATTAGCAGGTCTCCAGTTTTGATTAGTAAATTACTGTAGTAATCAAGGTTAAGTCTCATTTCAGAGCACTGCCACAGACTTTATTTCTCCCAGAGAACTGGATTTACCACTCTGGAGAAGTAATAAATATTACAAAAATATCCAGAAATAGAAATCAAAAGCAGAACCAAAGGTTTTTTGTTATATGGGGAACCAGAGCAGCAACACTGTTCAAACATGAAATGGTTAATGTCCTAGAAATAAAATTTCAAGTTGTGATTTTGCAGAAGATTTCCACATAATATATACAGAGATTGCACTGCTAATGCCTTTTACCTAGTGTTTCTATTTTTATCTTTATAAATCGTTTTCTTTGGACCTTCATCTTTCATTTTAAAAGAAAAAAAAAGTATACAAAGAGGCTGAAAAAGAAGCCCAAGAGACCATTATTAGTATAAAGATAAACAGTAGAATGAATTCTAACTGAGCCAGAAAACATCACTGTAGACTTTACATAAAATTTAGTTTTCAACCAAACATACTGCATATCCAGTTCCAGCTAATCTCATAATTAATATTCAAGCTTTCAAATGACCCACATGTCCCATAAGTGAGCAAGAGTCCCCAAAAGCCATCACTGTCATAGAAGAGACACAATATTAAAAAACACTGAGAAGTCATTAGGGATCTTTTTTTCCATGAAACTTTTACTAAACCTTTAGCCTGCAAATCCTGCAATTATTTGAGCCATACAAGTCTGTCAGGGATTTGAGGCTGGATAATGAACTCTTATATGGTTTTTAATTAGGATAATATTATTATTTTCTAGTCACAATTCTGGGTCAGAATCTGTGTATCTCACATCACTTTTGTATAATTAGAGACTAAATTATCTAAAATAAATATAAAGTTTTGCTTTATCTACTCAGTGCTGCATGCTAGGAAAGAATAGGCAATTTTCAGATACACCATAGTATTTGACTCAAAATATTTAAATACAATGGGGTAGAGTAGGGTGTGAACTTACACTTTCTCAGAAACTTTGGTAATTGTCGTGTTTACATGCCAGCTCCACAGCATCCAATGTAAATATTACTGTTTCTTTTCCACTTGTATGTAAGCTATCTTGCATTTGGTGCTGAGCAAAATGTATATGGATGCTTACAGTGGGGCAGCTGACGTACTGCTACTTTGCACCCTGCTTTGACCTGTGGTAATCCACTTGTACACCTACACTTTTAGTTTCTTGGCTTCTTTGGTTTCTGTCCAGGTGGTGCCTCTTCCTGCCCTAAGTGTTCAACCCTTGTGATTGATGTTTTTACTACTAAATTATACTATATCTGCTTCTAGAAAAAATGTTTCCACTAGAAAATTAGCTAACCATCAACATAATATAAAATAACTTCAACAAGGTGTCATTTCAGAAGAACATCGATCCTCACAGACTTCATAGACTCATAGAATAGTTGGGTTGGAAAGGACCTTAAGATCATCTAGTTCCAACCCTCCTGCCATGGGAAGGGGCACCTCGCACTAAGCCATGTCACCCAAGACTCCATCCAACCTGGCCTTGAACACTGCCAGGGATGGAGCATCCACAACGTCCTTGGGCAACCCATTCCAGTGCCTCATCACCCTCACTGTAAAGAACTTCTTCCTTATATCTAACCTAAAATTCCCCTGTTTAAGTTTGAAGACATTACCCCTTGTCCTACCACTACAGTCCCTAAGGAAGAGTCCCTCCCCAGCGTCACTGTAGGCCCCCTTCAGATACTGGAAGGCTGCTATGAGGTCTCCACGCAGCCTTCTCTTCTCCAGGCTGAACAGCCCCAACTTCCTCAGCCTGTCTTCATACGGGAGATACTCCAGCCCCCTGACCAAACTCATGGTTCTCCTCTGGACTTGTTCCAACAGCTCCATGTCCTTTTTATGTTGAGGACACCAGAAATGTACACAATACTCCAAGTGAGGTCTCACAAGAGCAGAGTAGAGGGGCAGGATCACCTCCTTTGACCTGCTGGTCAGGCTCCTTTTGATGCAGACCAGGATACAGCTGGCTTTCTGGGCTGTGAGCACACACTGCTGGCTCATGTTAAGCTTCTCATCAACCAACACCCCCAAGTCCTTTTCTGCAGGGCTGCTCTGAATCTCTTCTCTGCCCAGCCTGGAGCCGTGCCTGGGATTGCCCTGACCCAGGTGTAGGACCTTGCACCTGGCTTGGTTGAACTTCATAAGGTTGGCATTGGCCCACCTTACGAGCATGTCCAGGTCCCTCTGGATGGCATCCCTTCCCTCCAGCATATCAACCAAACCACACAGCTTGGTGTTGTCAGCAAACTTGCTGAGGGCGCACTCAATCCCACTGTCCATGTCACCGACAAAGATGTTGAACAGGACCGGTCCCAACACCGACCCCTGAGGGACACCACTCATTACTGTTTTCCAACTGGACATTGAGCTGTTTACCATAACTCTTTGCATGTGGCCATCAAGCCAGTTCTTTATCCACCGAGTGGTCCATCCATCAAATTGATGTCTCTCCAATTTAGAGAAAAGGATGTCATGCGGGACGGTGTCGAACACTTTGCACAAGTCCAGGTAGATGACATCAACTGCTCTGCCCCTGTCCATCAGTTCCGTGGCTCCATCATAGAAGGCCACCAAATTGGTCAGGCAGGATTTCCCCTTAGTGAAGCCATGTTGGCTCTCACCAACCACCTCGTTGTTTTTCATGTGCCTTAGCATGTTTTCCAGGAGAATCTACTCCAAGATTTTGCCAGGCACAGAGGTGAGGCTGACTGGTCTGTATTTCCCCGGGTCTTCCACCTTCTCCTTCTTGAAAATGGGGATTATATTACCCTTTTTCCACTCATCAGGAACTTCACCTGACTGCCATGATTTTTCAAATATGATGGACAGTGGCTTAGCAACTTCATTCGCCAGCTCCTTCAGGACCTGCAGGTGGATTTCATCAGGTCCCATGGACACATGCATGTTCAGGTTCTTAAGATGGTCTCGAACCTGATCCTCTCCTACAGTGGGCCTGAGGTCTCCATTCTCACAGTCCCTGCATCTGCCTTCCAAGACTTGGGCGGTGTGGTCACAGCATTTGCCAGTGAAGACTGAGTCAAGTACTTAGTGGATTAAATCCTGGTTTCCCATAAAAGGACCAGCCATTATGTCTTTGATAGGCAGAAAAACATATATTGTGGAAACTTCATTGCTGATCTCAGAAGCATAGGATTTTGTCCTGTGGCAATATCAAATAAAGAAAATGGACAAGATATTAGTTTGAAGTATAGTATTTGAAGTATAGTATAGATATTAGTTTGAATAAGGTTAAAAACCAGCTAATAGGCTGTCACTTTATTTTCCTCTGCTGGAAGATACTTTTGATTATTGGTTACTACTGAGTCTTGCAAAAATCTCTTCAAGATCTTGTGCCTGTAACTTTTCCTTGCTTAATTTTCCTCACCTTTAATGCTAACAGAATTCCTCATACCTCACAGGATGTTGTGAGCTTATAATTGATTAGTACCTGAAAAGCCTTTCTTTGAAGTTCTTAGATGAGCAATGCTATTTAAGAGCAAATAATCACCACGTGCAGTTGTATTTTCTTCCTGTATCAGAACTGTAGAAAGGAAAATGAATTAGAAAACAGATTTTTTTTATCACCATCTCTACTTCATTTTTATAGAGTTGCCCTATATTTAGCATTAAAATAATAATGAGCTAAACTCATTCTGTGCACGACTTCAGTGATTTTGGTGAAATTACATTGGGGATAAATTTGACCCAGTTCTTTGTGACCACTTGCATATCAGAGAATTTCCTAAAGGAGAAAATACCACTCCTATGACCACAATTCACTCCTGGTACATGCAATATTTTGTGTTTCAGCCCTTTAAAAAAAGTCTTTTTGCATTTGTAGGAGCTGAGGGTTTTTAAATAAAGCAAATACCTCAAAGGTCATGATAAAATTGTAAGAACTGTCAATGCTACCTATAATAAGCAAGCAAAACTGTTCAGAAGCTAGTGGAAGAGGAGGAGGAATAAAGTATTGTGTAAGACAGGAGAAGGGTTTGAAATGTTACTGGTTTGGAAAGGCTTCATTTTTACATTAGGTTTGCACTGTTGTGAGTGACTATCTCAGCTTTCAGGTGCCAAGGCATGAGTTTTTTGTGGGACTCTCTGAGATTAAACTTCTCACTAGCAATTTCAGTCTACTCTCAGATTGTATTTCTGTTTCTCTCTTGCATCTTCTTTTCTTTTTTTTCCTCCTCCATTCAGCTCCAAGCACTCTCTTGCAATGGATGTGGGTATTCTGGTGTATCTAGAACAGAAAGTTTCTCTCAAGTATTAGGAAACAACCCCAAATAGCATAAGAAATAGAAAATGTGATATAAACCAACTGGAATATTCAATTCCACTGTCAGAAGGGATGCACCTATGGGTTAAATTAATTGTTCTATAAGATCTTTCAAACACGAAAAGGGTTGCATAGCAAATAATGGATGTATTTATCTTAAATAAATGCATGTAGTTAGTTATTCGGTATCTTCAATAGGTGTTTTGGATATGTGATTATATGATAACCAGCTCTAAGATTTTATATATTTAGGTAATATTTACTTAATTTAGATATCTAGAAAAGACATGGAATTTGCTTTCTAACTGTCCTGGGTTCAGCAGTAGTAGTCATTTTTCTCCTTCTTAGTAGCTGGTGCAGTGCTGTGTTTTCAACTTTATTCTGGGAACAGTGCTGATAACACAGCGATGTTTTTAGTTGTTGCTAAGTAATGTTTACTCTGACCAAGGACTTTCTCAGTCTCATGTTCTGCCAGTGAGGAGGGGCACAAGAAGCCAAAGGGTATTCCATACCAGAGCACATCATGCCCAGTATATAAACTGGGGGGAGTTACCCGGAAGGCCCAGATCACTGCTTGGGTCGGGCTGGGTATCAGTCAGTGGGTGGTGAGCAATTGTATTCTCTCCCCTTGTTATTCCCCTTATCATTATTATTATTGGTGGTAGCAGTAGTAGTTTTGTATTATACCTTAGTTATTGGACTGTTCTTATCTCAACCCATGGGAGTTACATTCTTCCGATTCTCCTCCCCATCCCTCCGGGAGAGGAGGGAAAGAAGGGGGGGAGTGAGCGAGCATCTGCGTGGTTCTGAGTTACCGGCTGGGCTTAAACCACAATGCTAACTTTTAAAGATCACAAGTATTACAAATTTAAAACACTGGTAGAAAGGTAGAAAGCATATGGTATGTGTTTTAATAGGATGTTTTTAAAAACTTGAGATAATGAAGAAAATATATAGTAAGACATTCATTTGATGTCTCATTTGTTTACAGCCAGATTACAGCTGTGTCACAGAAGTGAGAAATAGAAATGGACACAAATATTAAGAAGATATGTGGCTGATGAATTCATTGGTGACCTCAGTTTCACTATTGGGTATAGCTCAAGATAGCTACTAGACCAAATATAGAGGTACTTCCACTCATGCTCAAAATCCAGTCCTACTTTAGGAAACCAGAGTTCTATCAATCACATGGTTTCTTAGATTACCCAAGACATAAGAACATCAATCATATATTAAATGATAATATCAAAATCATTGTAATTAAAAAAAGAAAGTCAGAATTGCTTAGTTAGGTAGCAAGAGCTTTAATTGTAGGGTTATGAAAACCTTGAATGCAATAAAATATAGTAAAATCTATAACTACTTAAATTCATACAATACTAGATTGCTCAAGAAATGCTGAGAGACTGCTGCCTCCTAGTCTTTCTGTTTTCATTTACAAGTTCACTTTGGAAATGTTGAAGAATCTGCATCTATCAGAAAACTGTTCACTTACTGAAACCAGCTATTATTAAGGTTTTATTTAAACAAGATAATGAATAAGCTTAAACTGATGTCAGATGTGAAGCAATTTTAACCAATACATTCAAAGTCTATAATACAAAATATTGGAAAATTATATGTAATCTAAAGTAATGAGATGTTAAAATTCCCTGGAACCTAGAAACTTCTATTCATTCTGTTCTTCTTTTAACCTCACTATGGGAGGCTCCATCTCTGACATCTTTATATATGATGTTCTCATTTCAAAAATGCCACTTCAAATGAACACTTGCCTATGATCTTTGAATACAAAAATACTTAAATCAAGGCTTTTCTATTTTAGTGCACTCAGCCATAATATGCAGTGAAAGAATTTTGGTATTTAGTCTGGGTCTTATTTCAAAAGAAAGGAAAAGATGACTCTCAAAATGAAAACAATAGTTCAGTGGAATAAAATACCAGCAGTACCAGATAATTTCTAGACAGAATATTTTAAACATATATTGAAAAGAAAGGAAAATGAAAAACACTTGAGAAAGTTAAATCTGGAGTAAAATACAGTATCTTTCTATAAGAATTGCTTATAAATTGCCATTAAAGAATTAAAATGAAGTAGGGCAAGCAGTGTTTGTACAGTATTTGCAGATTGGCACCTATTCCCAGTGTTAGCATGGATAGGACTTGCATGAAGAGTTTTGAAGACCTATGATATTGCTGAACATTAGAAGAAAGCAAGCAAGGACAGCTTGCCGTACTATGGTGGACACAGAATTATCACAAACATACTTCTCATATGCTTTGAACCAATCCCTTTTTTTGCCATTGGGCTATAGAGATTTTATAACTGTAAACATGTTCTGAGGCCATTTGCTGGAACACACTACCTTCTATACTGTCCTCTTGATAATCAGCTATACAAACACTGTTTAATATGACATAAACTAAACCAACTAAGTAACTTGATGGAATAATGCAGATCTGCTACAGAAGTCTCAAGTCAGCCTTGTATTTCCTTTTTTAAGATTACCTCTTAAAAGTGTTGGATTCTACACATAATTGTCTCTCACTGCTTTGCTTTATTTTTGCTATTCAAATTAAGAAGCAGGGAAATGTGGCTCCAATGGATAGTTAAGATTAGTACCAAACCTTTGGTTCATTTCACTGATTGTAGAATTACCCACCTGTTGTGGTTTAAACCCAGTCGGTAACTCAGAACCATGCAGCTGTTCACTCACCTCCCACCCTTCCCCCTCCCCCCCTCCAGGTGGGATGGGGAGGAGAATTGAAAGAATGTAAACCCCATGGGTTGAGATAAGAACAGTCCAATAACTAAAGTAGAATATAAAACTCCTACTACTACCACCAATAATAACAATGATAAGGGAAATAACAAGGGGAGAGAATATAAAAATAAAAAGGGAAAGGGGAAAAAAACCAATAAACACAAGTGATGCACAATACAATTGCTCACCACCTGCCAAACTGATACCCAGCCCGACCCAAGCAGCGATCTGCCCTTCTGGGTAACTCCCCCCAGTTTATATACTGGGCATGATGTGCTGTGGTATGGAATACCCCTTTGGCTAGTTTGGGTCAGGTGTCCTGTCTCTGCTTCCTCCCAGCTTCTTGTGCCCTTCCTCACTGGCAGAGCATGAAAGACTAAAAAGTCCTTGATCGGGGTAAGCACTACTTAGCAACAACTAAAACATTGGTGTTATCAGCATTGTTCTCAGACTAAAGCCAAAACACAGCACTGCACCAGCTACTAGAAAGGAGAAAAATAACTGTTACAGCTGAACCCAGGACACCACCAAATCTCAGATCATACTTTCAACAGATTTGCCATATACTATCAGTTTAAACTTTCTAATTTACTGTTTTCCAGGTGGTCAATGCATCAGATGTGAAATTGTAAAGTTTCAATTTCAGTAACCTCTCCCAGGCCAAGTGTTGCAAGCAGGTAGCATTAGTGACTGTCACAGTTCTTTTCTGTGCTTGGGATAAGTGTCCACTATGCACTTCTTGAAGTTTTTACCTGCTTTGAGTGTCAACCTGAAGCAAGAAGCTGACTACATCACTGCTTAAAAGCTATGATGACTTAAAAGCTGTGATTGTTTGTGCCTTTCATCTTTTCAACAGGATTGCTGCCTGAACTGTAGTAGTATGAAACCAAGCTGCACCATACTAAATAGACTTCAAAACCACAAAGAAGTTAAAGCTTATCTACATAACAATGTTACAGCTTAACCGGAGACAGAAACAACAAAGACACAGGTACCTCCTTCTGACAAATCCTAAACTCTCTTGTTTAGCGTCACTGTAACTGATAAGAACAACAGTAAGATTTTTTTCATCTTAACTAGGTGAGTGTAAATGACTCACGAGAGCTATGCAGCTATGGGAAGCATGAGAATGCGCACCCTTAATGTTTTATATGTATGCATGAAACTTGCAGATGTTCGAAGTGCCAAGGAAGCTAGAGGAAGAATATTTACTGGCTGCAGTTACTGGTTGCACAGGTAGGACTGAGTGCTCCATCCAGCACGGCTGCTGCCCTGTGTGTGGCGGGATGCACTGCTCAGTTTTCTTCCCTCTGGTGCTGAATATTGCTGGCAATGCCCAGGAAGGTCTTACACTGCACAAGCTACTTGAACAGCTTGTATAGAAGAAAAGTGAACACCTGAAACATTGATAGCTGTCATGGTTTAAGCATGACAGTTTGGAGGCAGAGCTGCCTCCAAAGGCTGAAGGCTCATTTCTCTTTTGCAATTGCTTTGTCAATTCCCCCTTCCTTAGCAAGTGATCCCAGCTGCTTGGCTTCCCTACCTTCTAGTTCATGACCGTCAGCTCCATTGTCCCAGCATCGGAGCAACCAGGTGACGATGTGCTCCCCTGGAAGATGGCTGAAATCTTTTCGCATATTCTGCAGCTCAGTCGAGGTTCGGGATCAAGAAGTTACCTCTTCCTCTGATTCCTGTAGTAATAACTCTCGTTCAGATGGCGTCCCCTCCAGTACACTCTTTGGGTCTTTCTTCACTGAATGGGTTGTTCTTTGTGGCTGTCGTTTGCTTTTCCCCTTGCTTATAGGGGCAACTGATATTGGCACAGATTGAAATTCAGAATGTTTGTTTTAGTTTATTTCCATTTTATCTGAGGTCTTTTTAAGTAGCTAACAGGACTGCTTTACAGAATTCTTATTTCATCATGCTTAACATTCCTCCTCAGACAAAGAGCACTTAATAATTCCTCGAGCAAAGTAATAAGTATATTTGGAATTGAATAGGTTTTCCCTGCACAGTGGAAGCTAAGTAGGGTCAGGCTCGCTTAGTACTTGGATGGGAGACCACCTGGGAATCCCAGGAGCTGTAGGCTTTCCAGATGGCTGGAAACATACACTGTGCTCCACGCCACTGCCTGGAACACTATCCTGGTCCTTGAGAAACAAGTCTTGTGGTGACACGGCACCCCAGAGAGAATTGAGTCAGACAATGGGACTCATTTCTGGAACAAGCTTATAGACACTTGGGCCAAAGAGCATGGCATTGAGTGGGTATATCACATCCCCCTACCATGCACCAGCGTCCAGGAAAATCGAATAGTACAATGGGCTGTTAAAAACTACACTGAGAGCAATGGGTGGTGGGATTTTCAAACATTGGGATACACATTTATCAAAAGCCACCTGGTTGGTCAACACTAGGGGATCTGCCAACTGGGCTGGCCCAGCCCAATCAGAACTTTTACGTCCTGTAGAGGGGGATAAAGTTCCTGTGGTGCACATAAAGAATTTCCTGGGGAAGAGAGTCTGGGTTATTCCTGCTTCAGGTAAAGGCAAACCCCCTCGTGGGATTGCTTTTGCTCAGGGACCTGGATATACTTGGTGGGTAATGTGGGAAGATGGGGAAGTCTGGTGTGTACCTCAAGGGGATTTAATTTTGGGTCAAAACAGACAATGAGCTCAATTGTATGCTGTTGCCTGCTATATAACACCTCTATAGCCCATCAGCAAGATGCCCATCTCCACCGCTCTTGGCTTTGAAAAGAAGATATGTGCTGTCATGATCATCAGCAGAGAATAAAGACATGGAAAAAGCTGGCGTCAGCAGCGGGACTCCCCCAGAACTGTCCTCAGGTCACCATTGGCTGATCCTGACTTCCCTCAGATCATCACCCCAACAAAGAATGAACTTTGATGAAACCAGACGAGCTCAGCAGTGACCAGATGATTTCAGCGGTGTCATCAGCACAGGTACACACCATCTCTCCTGCCCTGAAAGACTGTTACAAGAGATGGAGCCTGACATCATGGACTGGATGAATTCAGAAAACTTTATAGGGATGGTCCATGTACTAAGGGATGATATCTTTCTCTTTGTGTGTGTGTGTGTATACATATATATGATACAAAAAATGATGGTATATTGAGAAAAAATGGGATCTGAGCATGACATGAATGGTATGGAATAAGGGGTGGATACTGTCCTGGGTTCAGCTGTACCAGTCATTTTTCTCCTTCTTAGTAGCTGGTGCAGTGCTATGTTTTCGACTTTAGTCTGAGAACAGTGCTGATAACACAGCGATGTTTTTAGTTGTTTCTAAGTAATGTTTACTCCAATCAAGACTTTTCAGTCTCATGCTCTGCCAGTGAGGAGGGACACAGGAAGCTGGGAGGAAGCAGAGACAGGACACCTGACCCAAACTAGCCAAAGGGGTATTCCATACCACAGCACTTCATGCCCAGTATATAAACTGGGGGGAGTTACCCCCAAGGGCAGATCGCTGCTCAGGTCAGGCTGGGTATCAGTTTGGCAGGTGGTGAGCAATTGTATTGTGCATCACTTGTGTTTATTGTTTTCCTTTTCCCCTTTTAGTTTTATATTCTCTCCCCTTGTTATTTCCCTTATCATCATTATTATTGGTGGTAGCAGTAGTAGTTTTGTATTATACCTTAGTTACTGGACTGTTCTTATCTCAACCCATGGGATTTACATTCTTTCAGTTCTCCTTCCCATCCCTCCGTGAGCGGGGGGGAAGAAGGCAGGGAGTGAGTGAGCGGCTGCATGGTCCTGAGTTACCAGCTGGGCTTAAACCACAACATGAGGGAAGGTGGTCTGGAAAGTGGCAACACAACAATACAACATGTGAAATGTCTCCTTGTGCATTCCCATGGTAAAGTGTCTGTCTGAGACAGCACTGATGCCATTGCACAACATTTTACAACATGAAAAATTTATGTCCATTTCCATCAAAGAACAGCAAAAAAGAGAGATTTTTATTGTGGGTTGCCTGAGTTCAAATCTTGGGGTAACATACTTATGGATGAACAGAAGACCAAGTTACACTTGGGCTTACTGTATATAGCTTAACGAACACATATGAAGATCATATAAATAATTCACATTACTCAAGAGGTGGTGAGTTGAACAAGTCCCTTCTGGTTAAACTTATTTAAAGATAAGGGAAAGTTAAGTGAGTGATGGCACAGTTACAGAGGCCACAGTCCAAGGGGAATTTGGACAGTCTAAGTTACACTACCAGAGTGATTGTATGGAATTATATCAATTTACAGATCTTTAGACCTTATGGGAAAAGAAAATATCTGATCTCTAAAAGAAGTGATACAACATGAGTATTTTACAAAGTACAATTATGCTTTACTCAGTAAGCTATTTCTATGTAATAAAACTGGACATCGGCAAAGCATAAAAGGAAACATTACAGTGGAGCTGAAGAGCAAGTTCAGCGACAACAAGGAATCTCTAAAATACTAAATACTTGAAACAAAATGCCACACTTACTTACTTACTTAAAAAAAAAAATAATCCTTTTCAGTCAAGTGCTATCAAGTCTCTCTTCTGCAGTACCTCAGAAGTATGTAATGGATATATCCTGCATCTGTCTCAAATTATATTTTAAGCATTTTGTTCACATTGCAAATGTGAAGGCATTTCTAGAGTAATTACTATATGACTGAACACTAATGCATTATTGTTTTTGGCTATTAGCCACAACCATCAAAATAATGAATTAATCTACAATGCAGATTTTTTTTTTTTCTGGTAAATAAATGAGATCAACCAACTAGGTAGCATTTCATTTGTTAATATTACAATAAATCTACAGTATTCTTTGTGGTGGAAGGGAAAGATTATAATGACAATCTGTCTCTCTTTTATTATATAAATATATTACACATACTTATGCTTGATAATTATAAGCATTATCCTGAGCCGCAAATTCATTGTTATAATACTGAAGATCCTATAATTTAGAAGTAATAAAATTCTACCAGCTTTTCACAATAAAATTTACAAAGCAAAAGAATCTCCCTTTTCAGTGCCTTCTAAACACCTTTGTTTTGAATGGTCAAAATGCTGAGAGCATTCCACTTCAGTAGCTCTGGCTCAGAAACATGTATAATAGTTAACAGTAATGACAAATAGATATAGAAAATAAGTTTATATTTAATTAATTCAGAAAGTGAAGAACTTCAAAACTGGCTTTGAACAGGCTGCTTATTAAAAAAAAAATAGAACATTTATGTTTTATGTTTTATGGATCTCCATCAGGCTCAAAGGGAGAACAGCGATGGGGGACATTACGGTGGGGATCTGTTACAGACTGCCTGATCAAGAGGACTCTGTGGATGAAGCGCTCTACAGACAGATAGGAGCAGCCTCATGCTTGCAGACCTTTGTCCTCATGGGGGACTTCAACCATCCTGATATCTCTTGGAGGGACGGTACGGCCTGGCACAAGCAATCCAGGAGGTTCCTTGATTGTGTGGAAGACAACTTCCTCTTTCAAGCAATAGAGGAGCTGACAAGGAGAGGTGCCATGCTGGACCTCGTGCTCACCAACAGGGAGGGACTGGTTGGAAATGTGACGTTCCAGGGAAGCCTTGGCTGTAGTAATCACGAGACGGTCGAGTTCGAGATCCTCAGGACAGTGAGAAGAGCATGCAGCAAGCTCACTGCCCTGGACTTCAAGAAAGCAGACTTTGGCCTCTTCAGGAACCTGCTTAGTAAGGTTCCATGGGATATAGTCCTAGAGGGCAGGGGGGCCCAAGACTGCTGGTCGATATTCAAGGATCACCTGCTACATGCTCAGGAGTGTTGCGTCCTGACTAGAAGGAAGTACAGCAGGAGGGCCAGGAGACCTCCATGGATGGATAAGGAGCTGCTGAGGAAACTTAGAGGGGAAAAAAGAAGCTTATAGAAGGTGGAAGCAAGGACAGGCAGCCTGGGAAGAATACAGGGACAGTGTCAGGGAAGCTAGGGACCAGGTTAGGAAAGCCCAGTTAGAATTAAATGAGACAAGGGATGTGAAAGATAACAGGAAAGGCTACGTAGCAAATAAAAGACAGACTAGGGACAAAGTGGGCTCTCTCCAGAAGCTATCAGGAGAACTGGCTACCATGGATTTGGAGAAGGCTGAGGTTCTTAATGACTTCTTTGCCTCAGTCTTCACTAGCAAATGCTCTGACCACACCACCCAAGTCTTGGAAGGCAGATGCAGGGACTGCGAGAATGAAGACCTCAGGCCCACTGTAGGGGAGGATCAGGTTCGAGACCATCTTAAGAACCTGAACGTGCACAAGTCCATGGGACCTGATGAAATCCATCCACAAGTCCTGAAGGAGCTGGAGAATGAAGTTGCTAAGCCACTGTCCATCATATTTGAAAAATCATGGCAGTCAGGTGAAGTTCCCGATGACTGGAAGAAGGGTAATATAACCCCCATTTTCAAGAAGGGGAAGATGGAAGACCTGGGGAACTACAGACCAGTCAGTCTCACCTCTGTGCCTGGCAAAATCTTGGAACAGTTTCTCCTGGAAAACATGCTAAGGCACATGAAAAACAACGAGGTGGTTGGTGACAGCCAGTGTGGTTTGACTAAGGGGAAATCCTGTCTGACCAATTTGGTGGCCTTCTATGATGGAGCCACGGAACTGATGGACAGGGGCAGAGCAGTTGACGTCATCTACCTGGACTTGTGCAAAGCGTTCGACACTGTCCCGCGTGACATCCTTGTCTCTAAATTGGAGAGACATCAATTTGATGGATGGACCACTCAGTGGATAAAGAACTGGCTCGATGGCCGCACGCAAAGAGTTGTGGTAAATGGCTCAATGTCCAGTTGGAAACCTGTAACAAGTGGTGTCCCTCAGGGATCGGTGTTGGGACCGGTCCTGTTCAACATCTTTGTTGGCGACATGGACAGTGGGATTGAGTGTGCCCTCAGCAAGTTTGCTGACAACACCAAGCTGTGTGGTTCAGTTGATGTGCTGGAGGGAAGGGATGCCATCCAGAGGGACCTTGACACGCTTGTGAGGTGGGCTGATGCCAACCTTATGAAGTTTAACCAAGCCAAGTGTAAGGTCCTACACCTGGGTCGGGGCAATCCCAGGCACTGCTACAGGTTGGTTGGAGAAGAGATTCAGAGCAGCCCTGTGGAGAAGGACTTGGGGGTGTTGGTTGATGAGAAGCTTAACATGAGCTGGCTGTGTGCGTTCGCAGCCCAGAAAGCCAACCGTATCCTGGGCTGCATCAAAAGAAGCGTGACCAGCAGGTCAAAGGAGGTGATCCTGCCCCTCTACTCTGCTCTCGTGAGACCTCCCTTGGAGTACTGTGTACAGTTCTGGTGTCCTCAACATAAAAAGGACATGGAGCTGTTGGAGCAAGTCCAGAGGAGGGCCACGAGGATGCTAAGAGGGCTGGAGCACCTCCCGTATGAAGACAGGCTGAGAGAGTTGGGGCTGTTCAGCCTGGAGAAGAGAAGGCTGCATGGAGACCTCATAGCAGCCTTCCAATATCTGAAGGGGGCTTACAAAGATGCTGGAGAGGGGCTCTTCATCAGGGACTATAGTGGTAGGACAAGGGGTAATGGGTTCAAGCTTAAACAGGGGAAGTTTAGGTTAGATATAAGGAAGAAGTTCTTTACAGTGAGGGTGGTGAGGCCCTGGAATGGGTTGCCCAAGTTGTGAATGCTTCATCCCTGGCGGTGTTCAAGGCCAGGTTGGACAGAGCCTTCGGCAACATGGTTTAGCATGAGGTGTCCCTGCCCATGGCAGGGGGGTTGGAACCAGATGATCTTAAGGTCCTTTCCAACCCTACCTGTTCTATGATTCTATGATTCTCTGTTTTCACTGTTGTTTTTTCAAATGTGATGTGACAAGGTGAAAAAGCTGCATCAAGTGTGGTTCTTTGTGTGATGGAAGTGGGATGCACCTACTAGTCTCACATCATCAAAGAAACAGACATATATCTATAATTTATGCTTTGCTTTAAGCTTCTGCTGATCTGATGCGGCTTTTTCAGACAACACAGGCAGCCCTGACACAGCCTGTCAATCATTTGGGCATGCTCAACTTGTAGACCATTAGTAGGAGAGACAGCAATGTTTCTTTAATGACACTTTTATATGATGTGGTGTGTTGGCAGTGAAACAGAGAAGAATTGACTTGATCAGTGAGTTAGTCTAATCATGGGGTTCCTGCTCTTAATTTCTTTTATCATTCATTTCCTTTATCATTAATTTCCGTACTCAAGCAGCATTCGGGGTACTTGTAAAGACACACTTAAAGCACTGCATGATGCATGCAGTCACCTATAAAGCATGTCTTGGATACAGCTTCTGTAGGAAGAAGGATAGAGGGCCAATAAGATTTTTCTTTGAGCTACTTTTCATGTTGTGAGTATTACAGTACCTTAGTCAAAAAGAGGACATTTCCATCTTTTATATATTATGTCCCTCCCCAAAAAGCCCATATCTTCCAAAACCAGAAAAAAGCATGTCAGATGACAGCATGTTTGATTCTCGCAAACTGCAGAATACTGTTTCTCAAATTGAAGTATAAAAGTATTCCTATTCATCTATTCTTAATAAACTTAAAGTGTCTAATGAACAAGTTGCACATTTAACATTTTAATGTGTCTATTTATGAGGTCCTATAATTAGACCTTTGTCTGATATCTACAGGGCTCTGATTAGGGTTTCTTTGGAAATTGTTAGGATTTCTTCAAAACTTATCTTGTCCCTCTGCAGAATTCTAAACAAAACTTGAAACACTTGAATATTCTGGCATCGTCTAAACATTTCTCAGCAAAATCATAATCAAGGCATATTTAAAGCAGCAAGGTCCTCTGGTTTCTTTAATTTTCAGCACCATAACTGGTGAAATGCACTGAGTTTAATTGAGAACTTTTTGTCATTATTCTCCACCAAAAGGTTTTACTTTATAAAGTGTTCTATGAATTCAGTTTTTCTGCATTAGAAACTCTGCAGGATACTGTGAGGTGTTCTTAGATTTGCTTTAGAAAAAAATGATCATAAGAAATGTTAGCATTATGAAAATGGTCAAATTATCTCTAATTATAATCTGGAGAAAATTATAGAACTTTTCCAGCAAACTTAATACCATGAAAGAAATACATAGAAATATTGGCAAAAGAAGTAATATTATTTTTTTTAAAGCAATCAAATCATGTAAGCATACAAATAAATGTATTTTAATAAGGGTAAAATTACTAGTTAATGAGTTTGCTTTGGGGTTTTGTATCTTTGGTGTAAAAATATAAAAATACTTTTATTAAGGTTGTACTAATATTTTCTAAATTAATAAACCCACAAAATCTAATCCATTTGACAATATTATATTTTACCATATCAATTATTGCCTATGCCATGTCTTATTAGTGTACATTCAGGAAAACTGAATAATAACTGATAAAAAAATATGGCTATAAAAAAATAACTGATTTAAAAAAATGCTATAAAGGGCTATTCAGCCCTTTATAGCTAGGTAAGATGAATAGGAATCACTCTGTGATATCAGAGTAATAGAAATAGAGAATTAAAAAGCAAGGGTGTCATTTAAGCAGATGCCTGAATCATCCAAATTCTTACATGTGGGAGATCTCAATGGTTTACAAAATGAACTTGGCATTTTTTCTCTAGCAAAAATTGCAGAAGGAATGTTTGCTTGTCGGTTTGAGCCAGATTCTGCCTTTGTACTTCTTGTTTTAGGCAGATCGACTGAGTGCTGAAGGACCTGAACTTTAAAGGTTTTTTCCTCTGTGGGAAGAAAGGAGTTTGCCTGGACACACAATGGTACTGTTTGCTCGGTGATAAATGCTCCTAACATAGAGTGATGATTGGCCACTGATGTAAATTGCCCTCATGCACACCTTAGTCTTAAAGAAATAAAGTACAGTCACTTGGAAGGCAAACAAATGTGAAATAAAAAAAGGCCACAAAGCATTTTTTGTAAGTCTGAAAAACACTCAGGCATTTATTTTCTTTGTCCTTAATTTAGTCCATGACTACTACATTTCTCTCTCTGCTTCACTGGACTAATTGAGTATCTAAACAATTTAATTAATCACAGGAATTCGTACAAGATGGACAGGTCTGGAGAGGCGATGTTCATCAAAACTCTCAATTTGTTTTTTAATCCCTGCAGCAATTTATTTGCTGAATATGCACTTTTCTCCCTTGAAATTTCCTTGTTGTGGCCAAGGTTAACTGTACACAGGCTCATTCAGTATTTATGATTTTGCATAGTGGAGAAGGGTTGTTTTTTTTTTCTCTCCCGCCCCCCCCCCCCGTCAGAGAACCTAGGTGCATTAATCAAAAATAATGAATAAAATGATCCATCTGACAATTCTCATAGCCACCTAGGTTTCAGGAGAATAATGAACTAATTTTATTAATCAACAGTTCCTGATTAATTGTTACAAAGCGTCATCCATAAATTTCCCTTCATTTTAATAATACTTGATGAACACTAACAATATCCCCAGTGATGTCTGATTTATTGAGGCCCTGGCACTCCGAGAAGTGGTGGCACTAGAAGCTATGCAGGCTTTGATGTTCCCCTGAGCTGTGGCTCTTCAAAGCTGAGCTGAGTGGTGCTGTCTTGACTCCAGATTTGCGGAGGGCCCCCTCCTTGCCCCTCCCCTTTTTCTTCTTACACCACTTCCTTTTCTCTCTCACAGTCCCTCCTTACAAAAGGCAACCCATCATACCCCAGAGAACTATTCCCTCCCTCTCCTGTTCCCTTCCTTTCCCCTCTCTTACTCCCCAGGTCTGCTTTTATGAATGATAAGGTGAAGCAGTACTGCAACCTATTAAAGACGACAGTTTCACTTTTCTCCCCTAATTACTCATGCCTAAGTTTTCTAAGAAAATTTGGCATTTTCTTAGAAAAATTTGTTGAATAATGACCAGCATTAAAATGGAGGCTCTTAAGAATTTATACGCAGAGCTTAATTTATCACGTACTTTCCTTATCTTGCAGCTGAATTTATTTCCAAGTGTCTTTGCTGTACCTATGACAGCGTAGTCATTTTCTTAAGGGCACAGCATGTATCAGTAACACATTTAAAAATGCAACACTATTTAATCAGAAGAAGCTAAGGCTGGTTTCTTTGTGAATCGTGTTTATTTACTGCAACTGCAGGCTTGACATAAGGCAATTAGTACTAACTGTTTAACCCAGCTGCTGTGCTGAGAGCTACCAAGAACTTTTGTACTTTATTGAAAAATCATGGCAGTCAGGTGAAGTTCCTGATGAGTGGAAAAAGGGTAATATAACCCCCATTTTCAAGAAGGGGAAGATGGAAGACCCAGGGAACTACAGACCAGTCGGTCTCACCTCTGTGCCTGGCAAAATCTTGGAGCAGTTTCTCCTGGAAAGCATGCTAAGGCACATGAAAAACAACGAGGTGGTTGGTGAGAGCCAACATGGCTTCACTAAGGGGAAATCCTGCCTGACCAATTTGGTGGCCTTCTATGATGGAGCCACGGAACTGATGGACAGGGGCAGAGCAGTTGACGTCATCTACCTGGACTTGTGCAAAGCGTTCGACACAGTCCCGCATGACATCCTTGTCTCTAAATTGGAGAGACATCAATTTGATAGATGGACCACTCAGTGGATAAAGAACTGGCTCGATGGCCGCACGCAAAGAGTTGTGATAAATGGCTCGATGTCCAGTTGGAAACCTGTAACGAGTGGTGTCCCTCAGGGATCGGTGTTGGGACCGGTCCTGTTCAACATCTTTGTCGGCGACATGGACAGTGGGATTGAGTGTGCCCTCAGCAAGTTTGCTGACAACACCAAGCTGTGTGGTTCAGTTGATGTGCTGGAGGGAAGGGATGCCATCCAGAGGGACCTTGACACGCTTGTGAGGTGGGCTGATGCCAACCTTATGAAGTTTAACCAAGCCAAGTGCAAGGTCCTACACCTGGGTCGGGGCAATCCCAGGCACTGCTACAGGTTGGTTGGAGAAGAGATTCAGAGCAGCCCTGCGGAGAAGGACTTGGAGGCGTTGGTTGAAGAGAAGCTTAACATGAGCTGGCAGTGTGCGCTTGCAGCCCAGAAGGCCAACTGTATCCTGGGCTGCATCAAAAGAAGCATGACCAGCAGGTCAAAGGAGGTGATCCTGCCCCTCTACTCTGCTCTTGTGAGACCTCACCTGGAGTACTGTGTACGTTTCAGGTGTCCTCAACATAAGAAGGACATGGAGCTGTTGGAGCGAGTCCAGAGGAGGGCCACGAGGATGATAAGAGGGCTGGAGCACCTCCCATATGAAGACAGGCTGAGAAAGTTGGGGCTGTTCAGCCTGGAGAAGAGAAGGCTGCGTGGTGACCTCATAGCAGCCTTCCAGTATCTGAAGGGGGTCTACGAGGATGCTGGGGAGGGACTCTTCCTTAGGGACTGTAGTGGTAGGACAAGGGGTAATGGCTTAAAACTTAAACAGGGGAAGTTTATATAATATATAAGGGAGAAGTTCTTTACAGTGAGGGTGGTGAAGCACTGGAATGGATTGCCCAGGGTGGTTGTGGATGCTCCATCCGTGGCAGTGTTCAAGGCCAGGTTGGACAGAGCCTTGGGCGACATGGTTTAGTGTGAGGTGTCCCTGCCCATGGCAGGGGGGTTGGAACTAGATGATCTTAAGGTCCTTTCCAACCCTAACTATTCTATGATTCTATGATTCTATGATCTTGTTTTCTTTTGTTGCTCTTTGCTTTCCAATTGCTGCCATATTTGCTCATTTCCAGTGTTTTAACAGGCAACACCAAGGTGTTAGTCTGCCTTTGTTGTAGCAAGAGCTGCTTCCCAGCAAGGAGTGTGCATTTAACATCAGGTGAATATTTTTTCTGGTGGGATGCAGACTTGAATGTGGCCTTTATCTGACACTTCTTGATTATTTTTGCCACATGGTGGTTCTTTAACTCTCTTAGGAATGAATAAGAAGTTCATTGCCTCAAAGAAAAGACATGGCAGAAATACGGCAAAACATAGAATAGTTAGGGTTGGAAAGGACCTTCAGATCATCTAGTTCCAAACCCCTTGCCATGGGCAGGGACTCCTTGCACTAAACCATGTCGCCCAAGGCTCTGTCCGGCCTGGCCTTGGACACTGCCAGGGATGAAGCATTCACAATTTCCTTGGACAACCCATTCCAGTGCCTCACCACCCTCACTGTAAAGAACTTCTTCCTTATATCTAATCTAAACTTCCCCTGTTTAAGCTTGAACCTGTTACCCCTTGTCCTATCACTACGGTCCCTAATGAAGAGTCCCTCCCCAGCAATCTCACTGTTAGAGAAAATTCTTTCCACCTTCTGCTCTTAGGAGAAAAGTTCTGTAAGAGCACTCTAATTACAATGGGTTTGCAGTTGTCAAGCCCCTACTCAAGGCTACCAGAAACTTTACTTCATAATTTTTTCAAAGTTTGTACCTATAGAACACAATAAGTAGCAGAAATAAAATTAATGTTTTTATATATAGAATAACTTCAGATTAAACATGGCCTGAAAGCTAGAGTCTCTAAGAGATTTTTAGATGCATCATGTGGCTTTTCTGTGTCCTTTCGTTTAATAATGAAAGCTGCACAGGAAATGTATTTTGCTGTAGGTGTATTGTAAATATTAACAAAACAACCAACCAAATACACCCACTTACTTACTTTTAGTTTTCAGCTATTCTTCACTTAGCTGAGAATAACACAAACAAGTATTTCACATCTAACTATTATTGATCTGACATTGATAATATTTCAGAACAAAATACAAATGCACTTCTATTGTGTCTTTAAAAAAAATTCTGCTGCTAAACTTGATTTATTCAGGTATTCTGAAGCATAGAAAACCCAACTCTGAATACATTTTTTTTAAAAATGGAGGGAGGGGAGCTCAAGCCAAAATGTTTTTTATTGTTAAGGTATTTTACATTGATGTCATCCTCTATGCAACATGATGAGGAATTATTAAAGTAGTAAACTTGTAGATCTCAAACTTATGGGCTTCTAGCATTCACATGGAGTCAATTCCTCTGAAAGAGTCCCTATTCTGTGAATTGCACTGCTTTAAAGTTGTTGAGGTTTTTGGTTTGGTTTTTTTTTGGTTTTTTGGGGGTTTTTTTCGTTTTGTTTTTGGTTTTGATTTTTGATTTTCATCACAGCAGCATGCTACTCAGTATGCCAAAAAGGACTTTCAAAACCCAAGGTTTGTGGAAACACAGAGAGAATAAAAAAGAAAGCACAAGACAGATAGCTGGTTCAGTATGTAGTCTTGTAGCTTGCCAGTATGTAGTATGTAGCTTGTCAGTATGTAGACAAAAAAGAGGTTCTGGACACAAAGCAACCTTTCACCATGGATTAGAGAGAGTGCTAAAGAGGCATTTCATGCAACACATCATTAATAACAAAGAAAATTTGACTGTATGTTGACTGTGTACACAAGGGAAACCTCAGAAGTTGATATGGATTGAGTTATTGTGGACATCATGTAGACCATTCAGTGTGTCATTACAACTGATAAAATAAGTCTGCCTTTCCCAAAACTTTGAGTAGGAGTTTAGGAATCTGGCTTTCAACTATGTCCTGATTTCTTCATTAGCACTGCACCAGCTACTAAGAAGGAGAAAAATAACTGTTACAACTGAACCCAGGACAGGATATAAGCCCTAAAGGACCAGAAGTGTCATAAAATTCTCATCACTTGCCTCTGCTGCTCCATGTGTACACAAACTCAGTGTTGGGAGCTATCAGGGATCTGCATCTACTACTATTTTGCATTTGAAAAAACAGGATAAGATGGCTGTTGTAAGAGCAAAATCTGAGAGAAGAACATCTGATTGATTTGAACTCTGTAAAACATAATCAGAAGGTACATTGGTACATCACTGATTGCCTTGAGGAAAGCAGGGTCCCAGACTGCTGTGCAATGCACAGAAAGCATAATAAAGCCCATTAAGCTTCAGGTGAAGGAGTCAAACAAGGTCTCTAATAACTGGCTGACAACCGCATTGAGCTCTTGCAATTGGATCAAAACCTGAGTATGCTAAACTCTGGAACAGAGCCCTTAATTCAGAGGAAGAGTCCAAGTCCTGGCTCAGCTGGGGAATGGGGCTTGGCAGACCATTAAGTGGGGGATGCAATATCTTCATGTTGTAAAAATATTATTCTTGGTGTAAATATCATGATGTCTATAGAAAATTAACCTTGAATACATTGTACTGCTTATAGCAGCACAGATGCTATTTCCCAGTATTGGTGTCATAACTGGATGAATAAAAAGGACTGCAAGATCTTCCAAAGCCTTAGCAAAAATGAGAAACAAGACAAAACTCACCCTTCTCTTCATCTAAACAGGCGAATAGGGCAGCCTGTAGACTTGTCCTCTGTCATGGTTTAAGCCCAGCTGGTAACTCGGAACCATGCAGCCGCTCGCTCACTCCCCCCCTTCTTCCTCCCCCCGCTCCCAGAGGGATGGGGAGAAGAATCGGAAGAATGTAACTCCCACGGGTTGACATAAGAACAGTCCAGTAACTAAGGTATAATACAAAACTACTACTACTGCTACCACCAATAATAATAATGATAAGGGAAATAACAAGGGGAGAGAACACAATTGCTCACCACTTGCCAACCAATACTCAGCCCAACCCAAGCAGTGATCTGGGCCTTTTGGGTAACTCCCCCTAGTTTATATACTGGGCATGACATGCTGTGGTATGGAATACCCCTTTGGCCAGTTTGGGTCAGGTGTCCTGTCTCTGCTTCCTCCCGGCTTCCCCTCCTCCCTGGCAGAGCATGAGACTGAGAAAGTCCTTGGTCAGAGTAAACATTACTTAGCAACAACTGAAAACATCAGTGTTATCAGCATTGTTCCCAGGCTGAAAGTTAAAAAACACAGCACTGCACCAGCTACTAAGAAGGAGAAAAATGACTGCTGTAGCTGAACCCAGGATATCCTCCTAGACTAGTGCAAGGCCACTGCAAAAAGTGTGTGTGGGGGGAAAGTGAGGTAAATTTTGGTATATGAAAGAGTAGTAAAGCCACATGGAAAAGGAAGCCTATAGGGGAAAATTAAATCAGCAGTTTGAGACAGTCTTACTGCATCAGACAACTTGAGGCAAACCATATTAAGCAAATTAATATAATTTGTTCCCAAAATTTAAATGGAACTACCATTCAGGTTCCTTATCCATATTAACAGGTACAATGACAGTGATTTCCAGTGATTTCTCAAATAAGTGCCATGTCCATCACAGAATTAGTCCTTGGGGACTTCATAAGGGTTTTGATATTAACTTACTTCAACTGTGATTCTTGCCCTAAGGGCAAATAACATAGTTGCACTGCAGTGTACATTTGGCCTCAGCTTGCTTTGGCTCAGTTTGTATATTTCTGCACTTTCCTATTGTTTCTATTGTACATAATGTCATAGCACCACTTTAATAACATGTCTGAGTATATCAAAGGCCAAGGGAATTCTGTTATGTAAACACATCATTTATTACTATATACAGCAATGATTACCTGACATTAAAGCTCATCTAGGAGCATGCTGTGTGACTGTGGAGTAGGCGGTCTTACTGTTAAAAAGCCTTATCGATTGACAAGGGTATGGAGCAGAGACAGTGAAGGGGAAGGGTGTTCTATCAATACCTTCACCACGTTAAGGAAAGAGCCTCCCATTCAAGATGTGACTTAAATATGGATATTTTCCTGTCCCCACCTCCTCCAAAACTGCAAAACCCCCACAGAAATGGCTCTCTTAAGAGCCATGGCAGACAGGGTAATAGATCTGTTCTGCCTTGCTTGTCAGCACCAAAATTTTAGTCTAGAGGATGTAGCAGCCTGTGGTCACAGGTAAGTCAATGATGGCCTCTCTGTCACAATGTCCACCAGCTCTATCCAGGCAGAGAATTATGGGATTTGGAGAAGAAATGAGACAATAACTTTCTCATCATAAAGGCAACTGAATTAAAAACAGTGGCCCAGATACCAGATTTAACAACTCACATAGAGGAACAAGTTCCCACAGTAGTACCAAAAGGACCACTATGGAGATTTAAGTGATGGAGAATGAAAAGCATCACTGTGCATTTGAATAGTTGAGCTACTTTTCTATGTAATCAGATTCAAGTTCATTATCTTCACAAAAAGGTATGCAACATACATACTGGCCTAAAGGGTTGTTAAACGTACACAAGCATACTGTATTCCAAAGAAAAATGTATGCAAACATAAAAATTTTCCCGCTGCACTTAATCAGTATCTCAAGCAGGTACTACCTGTACAGTTTGCATATATGTAAATATAGACAGATTTCTCTTTCTCTTTTCACCTATTTGGCTCCATAGTAATTGGAGGACCCAGGATTTCTCTCACAAGCAGAAAAATGAACTCTCATGCACTGACACAGTGAATTCTCCCATCCCTACCTTTTGATTGTCCAGCACTTACAAGAGCAACTTCTATTTCACCAGACATTGTGCTCTAAACTGAAAAACTCACTCCACAAGGGCCATTGGAGACACCATCACTTAAAGCGAAATACATTTTTTAAAAGTCTGTTGATGACACAAAGAAAACATAATACATAGGCTTCATTTCTGCAGAAAGAAAATACTGCAGAAAAAAACAAAAACAATACAAGAAGTAGTATTTTTCTAGAATTAGATTTTTGAAAGACATCTTTTGGTGCTGATTGATTAAAATAATGTGGGAACTGGTAACAACAGGTAAGTTCAATTAGTGCTACTCAAATACAAAGTTTATGATGACTATTCACATGCAGGATATCTGGGAACTTAAGTTCAGCTTAAGTTCCTGGACAAGCTGTAAGAAGAGAAGTGCTATAAATGTGTATTCTTTGCTAGGACAGAAATATCCAAACAAATGAGACAGCATGCTGGAGCAAAAGAAGCAGCATTATTATTTTGCAAATATGCATATAGATTGTTACATTCAATTGTAAAGGAATTTATTCAACTCTGTATCTTAATGACTATACTCTACACTCATAGTGGATCAGTCTGTATCCATCACATATTAGTGTTTGTGAACTCTGTTGACACCTCAGCTGCACAGATCACAGCATGTGGCCCTGTATGTTTATTTCCTGAGTGACCCATCAATTGATTCCTCAGCTTCCTGGAGCACTCCTACATTTCTAGTGAAGCATTCCTACTTCTGCCATATGGGAAGTTAGAGCAGCAAGTGTGATACCAGCCCTGTAGTAGAGAGTGATCATCTCAAATGCTGTGCAATGTTTAAGATGGGCTAAACCAAAGAAAGAACAATCTGATTATCTGAATGTACTCTTTCCAGCAATCTCCCACCACTGTAAAATAAAATATGCTCTGTGTCTTCTTTGGCAAATAAGTTTGTGTGAGCTGAGAAATTAACATTGTATAAATAGAGGGAACCCAGAAAAGCCACTGGGCCTGGCCTGAATAATAGAATTCAGCAGGAGTTTCCATCAGATGGCAACAGACTTGGGTCATGCCTGGTATTGTCATGGAGATGCAGAGCCTATAAAGCATTAGAAAAGTCAATTTTTATTAAATGAATTCTATAATTAAGAAGAAATTCTTCACTATGAGGGTGGTGAGACATGGGCACAGGTTGCCCAGAGTTGTGGCTGCCCCATCTCTGGCAGTGTTCAAGGCCAGGTTAGACTGGGCTTTGAGCAACCTGGTCTAGTGGCAGGGGGGTTGGAACTAGATGAGCTTTAAAGTCCCTTCCAATCTAAACCATTCTATGATTCTATGATCTCAAGATCTTGAAAACATGTAGAGCAGTCTTTGCCATTTAGTTTTTCTTTTACTGGAAGTAGTAAATGAGAAACATTTCCAGCACAGTTTATTGAATGTGTGTGTTCTTAGTGCTCAAAAAGGATATGCTGCAAGGTAACCAGGGCCTTTTATAAAATGTTATTGACCTTTTGGGAGCAAAAGTCAAGAGGAAGAAAAGAATCAGAGAGACGGAGGGACAGCAACTGGTGCACATTTCTATTATTAACATACATGGTGGCCAAGGAAAGCATCTCGTGATTAACAATACGCAGCTGTAGTCCCACAAAGTATCTCTTCTGTGCAGGAGTAGAAGTTTATCCAGCTGCTGCTAGCTACTCAGGAGTCACAAATGCAAACACATGTTTGCAATATGCTTACAGATTTCCTACAGAACCTTTTGCATTTGTATGGATTATATTGCATTCACTCAGAGCCTGATGACAAATTACTGTAAATTAATCTCTTCTTAAACATATGTGGAGCTTTTAACAAAGTGTACATAAAACAAGCTGCTAGTTGTTTTTCACTGTTAATAATGATTCCTTTTAAAATCCAAAGTTTAGAAATGTTACAGGGCATGCTACTGGGCTTTAATTCATTATACGAATAAAACCCCATAGACTGTTGCTGCCCAAGGGTATTGCTCCTTTTTGACAGGTACAGTGATAGACACAAATTTTCTATCTCTGAATAGTACTATAGACACTATCAACTGAGACAAAGAGAATGAAATGTATGACAATTGTTCAGTCTCACAGCAAAGAGATTTGTAGCTTGCTGCTAAGTATGCTTCCCAACAAACAGACTGTGTTGTCCCAGGGCTACATGGAGGAGTTCTATTTTCTTTGAAAATTCAAGGACATTTGGTTTAGTTTCACTTTACTTGGAAGATTGTTTTCTTTGTCGGTTACAGCTAAACAGGTATGAGGTCCAGGCTTTTTACTTTTGCCAGCAAAATGACTATTAACCGACCATTTGTTCTAGAACACTAACAATGTAATTTGCAGTAAATATTTTAAATAAACATTTTTCTCAGGTCAGTTTTCAGAAATCCAATAAATAATATCCAGAAATGAATGCAACTCCCTCTCCCTCACTCAGTACTGGCATTTCTAAATGCCTTTTTACAGTGATAAAACAGAAAACCCTTGGGACCAGTCCAGTGAAGAGAGGCAAATTGCCTTTTTCCTCTAAAGTTTAATCTGTGGCTTCTGGGCCAGAACAACCATTTAGATTTCCCAATACAGAAAACAAAAAAAACCCCCCATGTTATTAAAGATGTGGATTGTTCAGGGCAGCCTACAGAAGATGGTGATAGCATTCTGCAAACATGTTTCCCAGGCTTTGGCCCATTCCTTGCATTACTCCTAAGACTATTTCCCCTCTTGACGACCCCATGACAGTTAATCTGGGGTCTTCTAGCTGATGACTGCAAATACCACAGTGGCTTCTGGAAGAGGATGAAGTTCTTGACCCCAATCTATCCCAGTCCTTTACAACAGGGGACTTTGCAAGTCAGAATCCAGGGTTGGATCCAGTAATGAATAAATGAATGGTACAGTTGATGCCATAGTCTCCCCTTGTCGTGTCCCACTGAGGAAACAGATCATTTTAAGGACAGAACTTTTTCATAGAGCCAGTGTCGTGGTTTGAGCCCAGCCGGTAACTCAGAACCACACAGCCGCTCGCTCACTCCCCCCCTTCTTCCTCCCCCCACTCCCGGAGGGATGGGGAGGAGAATCGGAAGAATGTAACTCCCACGGGTTGAGATAAGAGCAGTCCCGCAACTAAGGTATAATACAAAACCACTACTGCTACCACCAATGATAATAATGATAAGGGAAATAACAAGGGGAGAGGATACAATTGCTCACCACCCGCCGACTGATACCCAGCCCAACCCGAGCAGTGATCTTGGCCTTCCGGGTAACTCCCCCCGGTTTATATACTGGGCATGACATGTCATGGTATGGAATACCCCTTTGGCTAGTTTGGGTCAGGTGTCCTGTCTCTGCTTCGTCCCGGCTTCCCCTCCTCCCTGGCAAAGCATGAGACTGAGAAAGTCCTTGGTTGGAGTAAACATTACTTAGCAAGAACTAAAAACATCGGTGTTATCAGCATTGTTCCCAGGCTGAAAGTTAAAAAACACAGCACTGCACCAGCTACTAAGAAGGAGAAAAATGACTGCTATAGCTGAACCCAGGACAGCCACGTAAATTGAAATCCAGTAGTCCAGCAAAGAGAGAAAATGCATGTGCTGCTTGCTGGGTGGATACACTCTCAGTCTGGCAAGAGGACTAGAACATTTTAAATCACCATTTGTATTTGAAGAGATCACTATCAGCACTGTCTTGATGAGAGCTCCCTTACTGAGCCAGATCCAAGGTTAATCTAGTTTAGTATCTGGTTTCCAAAAGCACTAGTAGGCAGATGCCTAAAGAAGTTTAAGAGCTGGACAAATGCATATGATATTTTCCAGTAGTCTTCAAACCTCCAATTATTTTTGGCTTAGAGGACTTTGTAAGCCAGATGTGGTTATGTTTTTTTATGTAACTCCCAATAGATTTCTCTTCCACATGTTTTTCAAGCCTTGCTTTAAGCCCACATAAACTTTTAGCACCCACAGCATCATCTATCAGAGTGTTCCATAGTTTAACTACATATTGAGGCTACTACATTGGTCCGCTACTCATTTACCTGTCTCTAGCCTTGTTTGATGCCTCCAGCTCTTCTGTGGAAAAGATGGAGGTTAATCTCTCCCAGGCATTTCTTTCCAACACTTACTTTATTCTTGAGATTTGAGTAATGGAAAGTCATGCTCTATGCAATATCTTTATGCAGCCAGCCTCAAATGACAAATACTATCACAATTAGAGGGCAGTAATCCATAGAACTGGAAATTCATCATTTCATTCATTACTTAAATTCTCTCTGATTAAATCTAAATTACAATAACTCTGCAAACAGCTAAATTGTCCAGCAGCTGACACCCATTCCAGAAATGAATATTTTGGCCAGCTGTTGTACAGACATGCACCCTTTCGACTTTCAACACTGACCATTAAGGTCAGTTCTAGATTATCCTGTTGTTGCAGAAACTAATTCTGAGTTCACTTATAATTCACTTTCTCTAAAATTAACCTCAAGCCTTCCAAAAGCTCTCATTCTGTGATTCAATTCATTGCTATTGGCACCAGAGCTGGGTTTGTAACTGTATCATGGTTTAGTGCCAGCAGCAACATTTATTACATTCCAGACCTAATCAAAACTTTTCTCAATATTTTTTCACTGTTTTCACTGTATTTAACTTTCAGACTCATCATGTAATTTCAGATTCCAAATTGGGAATTCTACTAGGCAAAGGCTGTTGTTAGTAACATTCAGGGATTTCCCAAGACTACCACATTCAAAATGGAATCACTACCAAAGAGTGCTAAGAAAGGATATAAACTCCATGCTCTTGTCACTGAATTTCCAACATTTTTAAACTGAATACTGAGCTAATTAGGGAAAACATTGAGTGGCGCAATTAATCAAGTAAGTACAAGTGTCAGTGATGATGGATTCTTCACAGGATCAAAGAAAGAATAAGACTATAGTGCATTTAAAAGCTTCAGACTATTAAAAAAACATTTTCTAATAGCCATGACCAAGATACAGTACTCAACAATGTTGCTATACATAACCATAATGAAATTATTTAAAAGGTAAATAATTTGCAAAAACTGCAAGCAAACAGTTGCTTTTCTGTATGACATCTACTTGCAAGGTAATAGACATTAGTAGTAAATGAAAACATTAAAAAGAAATCTAAGTGCAGGACCAGTAAGAAAGCTTTCAAAACCTAATCTCACGCATACACACTGGCACGATGCATGGTTTCTGTCACACTAAAGAAGGACCTGATAATCTCAGGCAAGTGCATCTCTCCTCTTGCGTATGCAGACACAGATGCCTGCCGCCTTTGTGTGCTCAGTGACAGGTTCCTCCCCTTCCCACCACCTGTTCTTCATATGCATTAAGTTCGATGCTGCAGCTCACTTACTTACACCAGCCAGTTCAGATTTAATACTCAGTGTCAGGAGATATGGTTTCTTTAAGAGTTTTAATACATTTCCTGAGAAGCAGATGTCTATATTACAAAAAGGAACTTTGGATGGTATTAGGAAACTATGATCACTCACAGAATATTCCATTTCTGTACATCCATTTTGATAGCCAAAACAGCCCAGAAAACTTTTAATAAAAACCTCCCTAATCTTTGCTGAACACCTCTGTAATATGACCAGAAAACATCTAATGTGAATCTCTCTAATATTTGTTCTTCTACTGAAGATAAATTCTTAGGTACTGGCATTCCCTAAATACCTGAGGGACTCAGAAAAATAAATAAATAAATAAATAAATAAATAAGAGGCACTTTGTTATAAACAGTTAGGGATATTATAAGGACTAACTGATACATCTCTTAAGATCAAAACTGGTCCAGGAGGCAGGATGCCAGCTTCACAATCTGGCCTAATTTGAACTCTGGCAATATGAGGCAACAGAGGCTGTCACCACTAATGCACAACCACCCTCCTGGTATGTTTCTTGGTTCAACAGATCCAAGGACATGATTCATAAACCTATGTGGACATTATTTCCAGATTTTCTTCATGTTACTGAGAAAACCTTTTCTAATAAATAACATACACCAGGAGCCTTGCAAAAAGCATATCAGGCTCCTTTGCAGAACACCAATCAATACTCTTGTGCGGAGAAAAGTAACTGTGTCATGTTAGTGAATAAAGCCATTTTTTTCTTTTCTTTAGTGTCTACGACACTGATACATCAGTTGAATTTCAATTTTAAATAAGGAGAATATTAACCCCAGCCATATGCAAGGAATGCATCTGATGATTGATAAACCAATTATTTTTCCTTATGAATCACATGTAAAATACTCATTCTGAGTCACAGGGGAGTGTGCACTGCCCACATTCATATTCATGAATCATGTTCTCATCTTCTAGTTTCAGTCAATGCTTTTGTGATCTACCTCCCTCTCTAAGTACCAAACTAATGAAGACCACTAAGGAACTATTGTGCCCTTTTTTTTTTTTTTTTTTTTTTTAAGCCACTTTTCTAGTGTGTTCAGCTGTTATTATTTTCCTTGAGGGGAAAAAAACCCAAAAACAAACCAAATTTAGCCCACCAAATTTGAGTTCTGGATGGACAGAAGCCTTGTATGTGTACATATAATTTCTATTGCCTTCCAGGCTAGCCTTCTGCTCTCAATACACTTAGGAGTCTTCATTTACAGTCACCACAATAGTCAACAGATCCCCATGAGTGTTCAAGGCCAGGTTGGATGGGGCTTTGAACAACCTGGTCTAGTGGAAGGTGTCCCTGCCTGTGGCAGGGGGCTGGAACCAGATGATCTTTAAAGTCCCTTCCAACCCAAACCATTCTATGATTCTATGATTTCTAAGTGGATGATAGCCACAGATTTAACTGTCACCTTAAGCATGCTTCCACTACTGCTTCCCCATGCAGGAAGTAACTACTGAATGCATTTCAGCTATGTAGGAAACACAGAATATCTATATAATTGCATTCTTTAAAGGCTAGTACTGCAGTGAGATTATTTGCATTATCTGTTAAGGGACTACACAATTGAAATTTTACTTCTCGACATGCTGCTGTCCCATTACTAAATATGTGACAATGAAGAAAAGAATGTCAGGACTCAGGAGCTGAAGGGGTGAATTACATAGGAACCAAATAGAATCATTACTCAAAAAGTGGTGACTCAGTTTCAATTTATCTCAAGATTTTTGGATTGTGATGGTAACTTCCACTGCCTTATCCATAGTGCCCTTTCCATATGCTCAAAGGATTATCTTTTCCATAAACCTTCTCCTTCTATACCACTTGTTCATATTTCAGAAATTTAGTGTTGTCGTGGTTTAAGCCCAGCCAGTAACTCAGAACCACGCAGCCACTTGCTCACTCCCCCACTTCTTCCTCCCTGCTCCCAGAGGGATGGGGAGGAGAATCGAAAGAATGTAAATCCCACTGGTTGAGATAAGAACAGTCCAGTAACTAAGGTATAATACAAAACCACTACTACTACCACTAATAATAATAATAATGATAAGGGAAATAACAAGGGGAGAGAATATAAAACTAAAAGGGGAAAAGGAAAAGTAAACAATAAACACAAGTGATGCACAATACAATTGCTCACCACCCGCCAACCGATACCCGGCCTGACCCGAGCAGCCATCTGAGCCTTCCGGGTAACTCCCCCCAGTTTATATACTGGGCATGAAGTGCTGTGGTATGGAATACCCCTTTGGCTAGTTTGGGTCACTTGTCCTGTCTCTGCTTCCTCCTGGCTTCCCCTGCCCCTCCTCACTGGCGGAGCATGAGACTGAGAAAGTCCTTGATCGGAGTAAACATTACTTAGCAACAACTCAAAACACTGGTGTGTTATCAGCATTGTTCTCAGACTAAAGTCGAAAACACAGCACTGCACCAGCTACTAAGAAGGAGAAAAATGACTGCTGCAGCCGAACCCATGACAAGTGTTTATTCAATGGGACTTGATCTAAATGGTTTTCTCACCCTTCTTTAACCCACTTGCTGCAGATTTCTCCCCCTCCCCTATCAAGAAACAAGGATTGTCTTTATTTATTTTAAAAACAGGCATTTGTGCCATTTGGCAACTCAGGTGATAAGACAAAACCTTAGAAAATAAATCAAGATAGATGGTTCCTATTTTCTTTTTTTCATTTCTCTTGATTTCCCATCTTTATTTTTGAGGACATCTAAGAGAAAACACAGCAGGAGATTTTCTTGGAATGGATTTTCTATTCTGAAAATGATAGTGTCCCTGATATACTAAAATGAATTCAAGTAATATATTTCGTCCGTCTCCAAGATATTTTATAAGTACCAGACACAGAGAGAAAAAAATAAAAAAGAGGAGACATAACAAGTTGAACTATAGATGTAAATATATTCAGATCTTTGTCTTTAAGCATACCCCAGTAGTGCATTTCTCTCTGCTCACTAAGAAGAGAACTCAGCAGAAAAAGGGTTGGGGTGTACTGCCTCAATTAACAGAGTAAAAGGTAGAATTTTATCTTTTTCTTTTCTTTTTTTTTTTTTAAATAACATATCAGCAGGAATAATTGATGAGTGTTTCGTAGAACTCGTTAAAAACTCGTCAACAAAGTTTTAAGTTGACAAGCAGATATTCTTTATTGCGGCGCCGGAGAACACAGGGGATAGCTCCTCCTAACGTGTTCTGTCCGAGCATCAATCAAACCATGATTATATTGTCATTAGTCATACATATTCATTATATTGTATACATATTCATGAAGTTGTCTATACATGACATCACATTCCTAGAACATTCTTCCTGCATGTGCACTCTATTATAGTAGTGGTCTTTGAGATCTTTAGTGGTCATTTCTTCATCATCCTCTTCATCACCTTATCTTTTCCTTGAATTCTTGTTCTGGTAGTCTTTGAGGTCTGCGCAGTAGATAAGCGCTTACGCCAGTTTAATTAGTTCGGTAACACTGCTGACATAAGTGAGTGATTTCTTCTCATCCTTCTACTTATCAGTTAACTTAGCTACAGCACATCCTGAACATCTGCTAGTTTCAGACACTCTTTATCTACAGCCCTTATTTTGCTTACAATAAATTTTATACGAAGGTCATAAGGTTCTAAAACTATGTCAGCTACAATGATTTATCTTATGCAATGATCCTTATTATGTTCTTTTGGTTGGGCTTTTTAGGTTTGGAAAGTTTTGTTGTTATGTACAAAGCAACCAAGCTTAAAGTTACTTAAAACTGAATTTTCTTGTTTACAGAGGATTATATTTAATTTTGTACTTCCTTGTCTCAATGAGAATAGAAGACAATGACATTCCAGGTCTTCTTACCTGAGAAGGAATAACAAGACCTTAATATTCCTGTATTTCATAGCAAAATGCAGAACAATTAAAATAAATAACTTTTAACAGTTCAGATGTTCTAGTTTCTTAAGTTTTAGCAACATTTTTTTCGGAGTCCTTACATAACTTCCTTCAAAATCTCTGTAGCAAAGGACATAGGATAGCTGCTCAAAGCAAAGGGATCTTTTACCTTAGTAACATGATTGTATGGCACTTTCTGCAACTCATGTTTCCAAACATGATTTTCATATGGCAATGCTCACTTATGTATTTTGCTTACTTATATTTACTCACAGTAGGAAGTTTAAGGCTACCTTCAAGGTTTCATTTAAGGCTTCAGGCTTGTATCTTCATACCAAGTTACTCTGGTTTAACTAAAGGTCAGATCTGAAACCAATTCAAGTAGGAAATAAATAGGTGAAGTACTTATTTCACTTGAACAAGGAGTATTTGGGCTCAGATCAAGTCAATTAGGAGCAGGTTTAAAATAAGTGGAAAAAAGCTCTTTTTAAAAGGCAATAATGATGTCTCTGGTGATTTGTCTAAGTGTAACTAAAATCTGTGCAAATCCATATGCAATCCCTAAATAAAAGCTCAAATATCCTAGGAGAATCCTTCCAATCCCAGGCTTTTTATCCTGATGAGCCATGCCTCTTTCTCAGGAAATGATTATTTGCCCAATATTGCTTCATAGTGACTGTTGCCTACAGTTAGCAGTCTACCAGTATTGCATCATTTTTATCTCATTCTGCAGTGCTCTAAGACTATTAACTATGCCATACCAAGTTACTATCTAGACTTACAGTATTTAGTATATTGACTTATTAGCCAACAGATCTTAAATAATTATTCTGAACTACTGACCATGTAGCAGATTAAACTGATGAAGACATGAAATATATGATTTGGAGATATTTTGAAGGGGTGTTCAGCAGTAATGTACATGTGTTGGACTGGGAGAGAGTCAAAATGAAGTTCAATTTACATGTTGCAAAAAGGGATTGGATGGGTAATGAGATCTGCTATTTCTATTGGTATAGGATAGTCATGGCTTTTAATAGATTATCCTAGTGTCCATATAGATATTTACAAAGACATTGTTTTCACATGGTTATTTTTCCCAGTGCTCCATCCTATTCCCTAATGCTGATGGGCAGAATGAGAAGACAACTGTCATCAATGCAGCTGATGATAGCATCATCAGCAATCAACAGCATGGCAAAACCACTCCACACCCAACTTCGAGGCTCTGCCACAAAGCCTGACACAAACATATCTAACGTCCTATTGCTCTTTGGATAGAATTGCTATAGCCACTTGCAGTCTTGTGATACTTACTGTCTTCTCCTAAGAAATATTAGAGTCTGGCTCATTTCCAGCCATAATGCTCAGTGTCTTGAAAACCCAGGCTCTTAAGTCTTGGAAACTGGGGGGAAGCAAAGGGCGAGGAAAAGAAAGGAAAGCTACCTGAACATTCTGATGCAGAAAAAATAGTTTGTAATCTAATGCCCCATTTTTAAAACAACTCCATATTAAACATGGATATGCTCATATTTCTAAAATGTTGCAAAATCTGCATTCCTTTACCTTTACCATTTTTAACCAACACAGTCATGAACTAGGATAATTTTTTTTTCTACCCTATTGACCAGGTTGCTGCATGGGTAATCAAGGCTAATTTCACACAATAGCAGTTTTTGTTTTGAGAACCTCATGAATGAGAAAACAGATTTTTTTTAAAGCTTATAATTCTGCTTTAGAAAAAAAAAACACCACCCTACAAAGAATAGAAAAATAAAATATCCCACAAAATACTGTCAAGGCGAGACAAGGAAGTACAAATCTTTTAAATTCAGTTAGGCTTTGTGGCCTTGTAATAGATGACATTGAAAAAGTAGGATATCATAAAAGATGACAGTGAGAAAGTATCTTGGGTAAATGTTTCATGATGACCAGCCAGAACTGGACTAGTGGTAGTTGGCTTGACAATGGGACTTTCCAAACTTGAAGTTCAGCCAAAGGACAAGGTGATGAAGAGGAAGATGATGAAGAAATGACCACCAAGGGTCCCAAAGACCACTACCATAACAGAGTGCGCATGCAGGAAGAATGTTCTAGAAATGTGATGTCATGTATAAGCAACTTCATAAATATGCATATAATGTAATGAATATGTATGATTAACAACTGTATAATCACAGTTTGTTTGATACTCGGATGGAACGCCCTAGAAGGAGCTATCCCCCGTGTTCCCCGGCGCCGCAAAAAAGAATACCTGCTTGTCAACTTAAAACTTTGTTGGCCAGGTCTTAATGAGTTCTTTGAATCAAAGGTCTGACTAGATAAAACCAAGTATTGGAAATATTTTTTTCGTGATCCCCAGAGTGAAATTAAGATGCAAGCAAGGTCGAGTACCACAGTCAGTCAGTTTGTTTATTATAAAAAGATAATTATTATAAAAAAGATAATTATTATAGAAAAAGATAGCAAAAGGACAGATGGGAAAAAAAAGATAGAAATGAAGCAAGCATTTGGAGTGCAAAGAGAGTCATCACCGTGGATCCAGCAGCGTCCCGAGGGTCTGTAGTTGTCTTTCCTGGTAGGTGGCAACTCTGGTGATTACCTTTGTCCCCTTTTCCCCTTTTATTTATATCTTTTAATTTTCCGCCTGATCAAGAGGACTCTGTGGATGAAGCACTCTACAGACAGATAGGAGCAGCCTCACGCTTGCAGGCCCTTGTCCTCATGGGGGACTTCAACCATACTGACATCTGTTGGAGGGACGGTATGGCCTGGCACAAGCAATCCAGGAGGTTCCTCAATTGTATGGAAGACAACTTCCTCTTTCAAGCAATAGAGGAGCTGACAAGGAGAGGTGCCATGCTGGACCTCGTGCTCACCAACAGGGAGGGACTGGTTGGAAATGTGATGCTCCAGGGCAGCCTTGGCTCTAGTGATCACAAGATGGTTGAGTTTGAGATCCTCAGGACAGTGAGAAGAGCATGCAGCAAGCTCACTGCCCTGGACTTCAAGAAAGCAGACTTTGGCCTCTTCAGGAACCTCCTTAGTAAGGTTTCATGGGATACAGTCCTAGAGGGCAGGGGGGCTCAAGACTGCTGGTCGATATTCAAGGATCACCTGCTACATGCTCAAGAGTGTTGCATCCTGACTAGAAGGAAGTGCAGCAGGAGGGCCAGGAGACCTCCATGGATGGACAAGGAGCTGCTGAGGAAACTTAGAGGGAAAAAAGAAGCTTATAGAAGGTGGAAGCGAGGACAGGCGGCCTGGGAAGAATATAGGAGCATTGCCCGGGAAGCTAGGGACCAGGTTAGGAAAGCTAAGGCCCAGCTAGAATTAAGTTTGGCAAGGGATGTAAAAGATAACAGGAAAGGATTCTATAGATACGTAGCAAATAAAAGACAGACTAGGGACAATGTGGGCCCTCTCCGGAAGCTATCAGGAGAACTGGCTACCATGGATTTGGAGAAGGCTGAGGTTCTTAATGACTTCTTTGCCTCAGTCTTCACCAGCAAATGCTCTGACTACACCACGAAAGTCTTGGAAAGCAAATGCAGGGACTGTGAGAATGAAGACCTTAGGCCCACTGTAGGAGAAGACCAGGTTCGAGACCATCTTAAGAACCTGAACGTGCACAAGTCCATGGGACCTGATGAAATCCATCCGCAGGTCCTGAAGGAGCTGGTGAATGAAGTTGCTAAACCACTGTCCATCATATTCGAAAAATCCTGGCAGTCAGGTGAAGTTCCCGATGACTGGAAGAAGGGTAATATAACCCCCATTTTCAAGAAGGGGAAGGTGGAAGACCCGGGGAACTATAGACCAGTCAGTCTCACCTCTGTGCCTGGCAAAATCTTGGAACAGTTTCTCCTGGAAAACATGCTAAGGCACATGAAAAACAACGAGGCGGTTGGTGAGAGCCAACATGGCTTCACTAAGGGGAAATCCTGCCTGACCAATTTGGTGGCCTTCTATGATGGAGCCACGGAACTGATGGACAGGGGCAGAGCAGTTGACGTCATCTACCTGGACTTGTGCAAAGCGTTCGACACTGTCCCGCGTGACATCCTTGTCTCTAAATTGGAGAGACATCATTTTGATGGATGGACCACTCAGTGGATAAAAAACTGGCTCGATGGCCGCACGCAAAGAGTTGTGGTAAATGGCTCGATGTCCAGTTGGAAACCTGTAACGAGTGGTGTCCCTCAGGGATCGGTGTTGGGACTGGTCCTGTTCAACATCTTTGTCGGCGACATGGACAGTGGGATTGAGTGTGCCCTCAGCAAGTTTGCTGACAACACCAAGCTGTGTGGTTCAGTTGATACGCTGGAGGGAAGGGATGCCACCCAGAGGGACCTTGACACGCTTGAGAGGTGGGCCGATGCCAACCTTATGAAGTTTAACCAAGCCAAGTGCAAGGTCCTACACCTGGGTCGGGGCAATCCCAGGCACTGCTACAGGTTGGTTGGAGAAGAGATTCAGAGCAGCCCTGTGGAGAAGGACTTGGGGGTGTTGGTTGATGAGAAGCTTAACATGAGCTGGCAGTGTGCATTCGCAGCCCAGAAAGCCAACCGTATCCTGGGCTGCATCAAAAGAAGCGTGACCAGCAGGTCGAAGGAGGTGATCCTGCCCCTCTACTCTGCTCTCGTGAGACCTCCCTTGGAGTACTGTGTACAGTTCTGGTGTCCTCAACATAAGAAGGACATGGAGCTGTTGGAGCGAGTCCAGAGGAGGGCCACGAGGATGCTAAGAGGGCTGGAGCACCTCCCGTATGAAGACAGGCTGAGAGAGTTGGGGCTGTTCAGCCTGGAGAAGAGAAGGCTGCATGGAGACCTCATAGCAGCCTTCCAGTATCTGAAGGGGGTCTACAAGGATGCTGGGGAGGGACTCTTCCTTAGGGACTGTAGTGGTAGGACAAGGGGTAATGGGTTCAAGCTTAAGCAGAGGAAGTTTAGATTAGATATAAGGAAGAAGTTCTTTACAGTGAGGGTGGTGAGGCACTGGAATGGGTTGCCCAGGGAGGTTGTGGATGGTCCATTCGTGGTGGTGTTCAAGGCCAGGTTGGACAGAGCCTTGGGCGACATGGTTTAGTGTGTAGTGTCCCTGCCCATGGCAGGGGGGTTGGAACTAGATGATCTTAAGGTCCTTTCCAACCCTTACTATTCTATGATTCTATGATTCTATTATGTGTTAGGAGGAAGTACCTCTGTTCTTAATGTCAAGTACTGCACATTCCTGGTTGATCATGCATATCCACTTGCTGGTTTTGCAGCCAGCTCTTCAACTGTGCATGTCTGTCAGCAATCCTTGAGATAATGGACAGGAATCTTCGAGACAAGGGACCTCAGTTCCTCACACCAATCCTTGAGATAATGGACAGTGGAGTCTTATCTCAGCTCCTCACACCCATCTTTCACACCATTCTTTCAGGCAATGGACCATAGAGTCTTAGCTCCTCACACCCATCTTCCAGACAGTGGACCTCCCTCCTCACACCAATCTTTGAGACAATGGATGGTGGAGTCAGATTTCAGTTCAGTCTCTCACAAATACATGGCAGTAAATATTGAATAATATCAACTTTTCAGCAATGTTGATTTTTTCCTTTTATTTGCCAATTTATATGGCCGTAAATACTGTAGGGATGGGGGAAAATGCACATTCACAGAACAAAAAAAGCTACACAACTATATATAGAGTCATAGAATAGTTAGGGTTGGAAAGGACCTTAAGATCATCTAGTTCCAACCCCCCTGCCATGGGCAGGGACACCTCACACTAAACCATGTCGCCCAAGGCTCTGTCCAACCTGCCCATTATCTGCCCTTTCTGCTTTCCCAGATGCCTACCAAGAATGTGCAAGCCCAAACTTGCTTCCTACAATCTTAACCATAGGGATGCTACCCCTGCCTCCCTAAGCCATGCCCCTCCCAGAATATGCCTTATTCTGGGCATGTTGCTAACTGCAAAGACAAGGTTAGCTCATAAAGGAGTCACGCCAAAAGGCTCAGTACTGATGTTCTTTCTCTTCCTTTCCATAACAGTTATTCCTCATTGGACATGACTGATCATAAACTTATTAAACATAGAATCATAGAATCATAGAATAGTTAGGGTTGGAAAGAACCTTAAGATCATCTAGTTCCAACCCCCCTGCCATGGGCAGGGACACCTCGCACTAAACCATGTCGCCCAAGGCTCTGTCCAACCTGGCCTTGAACACCGCCAGGGATGGAGCATTCGCAACTTCCTTGGGCAACCCGTTCCAGTGCCTCACCACCCTCACTGTAAAGAACTTCTTCCTTATATCTAATCTAAACTTCCCCTGTTTAAGCTTGAACCCATTACCCCTTGTCCTATCACTACGGTCCCTAATGAAGAGTCCCTCCCCAGCATCCTTATAGGCCCCCTTCAGATACTGGAAGGCTGCTATGAGGTCTCCATGCAGCCTTCTCTTCTCCAGGCTGAACAGCCCCAACTTTCTCAGCCTGTCTTCATACCACTGAATATTAATCCTTTAACACATCGAAGTACATAAAGGAACCATCAGCAACTAGCATTCCTGAATTTGTATTCTGCAAATTTATTTCCTCAAATTTTTTTTTTTTTTTGCATGAGTTATTAAAAAACAAAGCCAAACACTTGGTTCTTTAATATCCTTTAATAAACCACTTTTCCCTTTGTACTTGGATTCTCTGATGCTTACCAGAGAGAAGCAGAACAGAAGGACAAACTTTTTGGTTTATATGTTATATTTCATTTCATGAAATAATATTTATTCAGAAAGGAACATTCTTTCAAACACTGCTAGGTTTTAAAATAAGTTTGATATTGCAAGAATATGTTTCTTTTACCAAAAACCAGATGCAAAAATAAAATCATAACTGTAATTGGAAATTGAAGAGCAATTTGGGGAATACAAACACTGAGAGAATAGACATAAAATGAGGAGTGCCAGGTCGGCAAAAGTACGGCATCCATGAAGGATGGAGCTGTTCTAGCTTTGGTGTACTGGTAGAGACTTGTGCTGGCAAAGACTGATAATGCTTTATAGCCCTTCACACTTGTCACTGAGATCTCACCGTAACCTCAAAGCAAGCAGTTGCTAGGATGTACTTGCTCAAGATAAGAGCAAAACTATGGAACAGAAAGGGGAAACCCTGTAAGGCTGGCCTTGTGCTTCCCTAGAGAGGCTTACATACTCACAATGTACAGAAACTATAACCAGATCAGGAGAGACCTAATTACAGAGCTCAGAGATGTTAATGACACAGAGAAATTTACACACAGCTGAAAATATGAATATCTCTAAGCCAGCAGTTGTATCTCCACAGGGCTGCCTTCAGAACCAATGCTTTATAATCTGTGAGCTTTTTTCTGTAAGGTGGAGCCTTTCATATAGTCAAAACCATTTATTTTTTAAGTGAAAAACACTCACCATAAACCTCTGTAAAATTTTATTGACCAAGATATTTTTTTCTATTTGTAATTCCTTCACTTATGCCCTTTCTGAATAGGGCTTGCAACAATAATTCCTCACATTTATCTTTCCATCTTTTGATCTCAAAATCCTATATCTGATTTGGATACAGTAATCTCTAAAGCAATGAATACCCCTTTAATTTACTGAGTCCTTTTAATGACAAAATTACTGAATGATTTTTCTTAGGGTTCTTATTAGGTACAAGTTTGGGGTTTTTTTATGCTTATATTTATTTATTTTACAATTTGTGTAACACTGCGATTGCATAGTTGACTGACTTTATGATGTTCCTTGTTTCTCTTTAGCTTCAGGGAAACATCCCCTATACCTTTACATGTAGTGGAGATAAGGAGTTGACACACCTGCTGTCCATGCAGTCCTCAAACCAGAAAGTACTGTAATAAATCCTATTTTATTTTATGGACAAATAAATGCTGAAGTAAAATATTCAAGGATCATTGCTTGAATACTTGCCATAGCAGTGCTACTGTAATAACCACTATGACATTAATTTACTGCAATGTGCCATAGGAAGAAGGAAGAAGGAGGGAGAAGGGCATTAAAAGAGAAAAATTACTATCCTTCGGATTTATTGGGATTGGCCTTCCTCATTTTCAGCCATCATTAGTTGATTAGGTGCTGATGACAGTATGGACAAGCGTGCTAGAATAGTTGGATAAGAAAAGCCCTAAAGGTACTCTGTTAATTGAGATGATGGTCATATTATACTTACCAAACATAACTGCAGACAGTGAAATAAGTGCTTAGTGTTGTGTAACAGACCACATGAATATTCACTCATTATCAGTCTGTAAAGGGGTGAAAATACTGCATATAGGCTCCTATTACTATAGAAAAAGAGAGAGTATTAAAAACTGGAGGACACTATTGTGAGAAAATGTATTTTACACAGTCTTCTGGAAGGTGTTGAGAAACCTGTCTAATGTTGTTCCATAGTTCCATTAGGGAGACATTACTGTATCAAAGGAACTGAGAATCGACTTACGTCTTCATTGTGTAAGAGCTATGCACCTGAACATAACCAAAAAGCCAGATTTGCTTACCCACTAGAAGCTTAAATGTTACTGATATGCTTTTGATGCTTATAATTTTAAGGTAATTTAGAGAAAATGGAAAAGAAATGCCACTTTACTACTTTAAACTTGTTTTTGAAAAGTTAGTTGCACATGAAGAGAGAAGCATGTGTACCTCTGTGCAGAACCTACAGTGCAATAGATATTTGGAATCAACAGTAACATTTTAGTAACAATGGTAATGCTATTATCAATAACTCCATAATGTTAAATAATTCAAAATAGACATTAGATTGTTTCTTGCTGTGGCCAGGGTGAATTTCAAACTCAGTGCCTAGACAGTCACATGAAAAAAACTCTAAAAGTTTCAGAATTAAATGGATGGCAATGTAAAGAATCCTTTGAACTTTTAGGCAAATACACAACTTTTTTTTCAAACCAATAGTCCTATGGATATATTATCCACAGAGCAAAATGATCCCTGTAGCTGAACCATTGTTCTCTTAAAGTTCAAATTTAAAGCAACTCTTTCAGAAAAGTGAGAAAATTAAATCTGACCACCAGCATGTTCATATTGAACACATCTAATTGCAGGTAACAAGTCCTCGGCAACATCAGAAACAATTCACACAGAACTATGAAAACTCAAAACATGTTGCTTAGTCATAAAGAAACATTATTCCTACTCATGAAATTTTAGTATCAGCTCTGTTAAAGATAAATATCAGTATTTACTAACCTACTATGGCAGGTTGCTGGGGTCACCGGTGAGTTTAGACTAAACCTATTAGCAACAGTGTACAGTGGACCAGAAGAGTGCAAAACCCCACATTTTTTTTTACTTAGCTTGTGCTTCAAGTGCATTACTACACAGTTAAATCAGTAATTACACATATAACTGGTCATCCATGCTCACTGATACTGTTGTTGTCACTCATCTCTATCCCAGTTTTCTTATGGGATGGTGTTAGCATTGAAGAGATTCTTCTGCCATCAGATTCTTCTTACAATAAATATAGTTCTATCTTTAATGTCCAGTGAGATAATAAATGGCACTTCTTTCTTTCAGACAACATCCGTTATGACTTTGGAATTCAGCTCAATGGAAGGGGAGTAGCGATTGATCACATTATTGGATATCTAGACACAGTGTGGCAGCATCTTTAGCAGAAGGCTTTAAAAACCAAGGAAACAGTCTGAAGTAGCCACAAGAAAAATTAAGAATATTTAAAGAGTCAAGATAAGGAATCAAGACATCCAAAAGAAACCAGAGATTCAGGAACAGACACATGCAATACTCTCAAAAATGTTAGCGCAAAAATATTCCCTTTAAAATACTCATCCAAGTAAGCTTTAACAGGATCAGGCTTTTCCAGTTCATGTTGTCTGTTTCTAAAATCACTATGATTGTGGATTCATGTATATACTGTCATGGCAGCGACGGAGAACAAATCTGTTTAAAGTGTGTTTTACCAAGACCTGTCAGCATTTGAATTAGAAGAGTGATAGATTTGACAGGTCTGGGAGATACTGTTTCCTGCCATTACCTGGGAGGGCTGACACAAGAAGTAGAAATCCACCAGGCCTAAGCACTGAAGTTTTCACCATGTCTTGCAGTTGGCCAGGCACAGTGTTGTTGCATAACTAAGGACAGGAAAATAATGAGAGTAAATGTTTAATGTGTGAATCAATCACAATGGAGACCAGTTGCTACCTGCAGAGTGGGAAAACACTGAATAAGGAGGAGTGACACAACAAGATAGCATCTATGATAATGCCACGAGATTGGTGAAGACCAGATGAGGAGTAGGAAGACTGTAAGTTATCTCATTGTTACCAAAAGTACTACTGTGAAACAAGGATGAATAGGGTAGTAACAGGAAACCCTGCACAAATAATATCTTAACTTTGTAGTAACATGCTCTTATCTAACTAAACTGCTTTACTCAAATTTCTATAAAGTCATAGAGCTTGCATTGCTCCTGTCCCACATATATACATGTATATTGCCAAACTCTCACTCTGCGTCTGCCCCAAATAGAACTAGATCTTCTCTCATTCTGTATAACTCCCTCTTATCTTACCATACTGTCGTGGTTTAAACCCAGCCAGTAACTCAGAACCACGCAGCCGCTCGCTCAACCCCCCCTTTCCCCCCTGCTCCCTCCGGGCAGGATGGGGAGGAGAATCAAAAGAATGTAACTCCCACAGGTTGAGATAAGAACAGTCCAATAACTAAAGTAGAATATAAAACTATGACTACTACTACTAATAATAAGGGAAATAACAAGGGGAGAGAATATAAAACTAAAAAGGGAAGGGAAAGAAACCCCAATAAACACAAGTGATGCGCAATACAATTGCTCACCACCTGCCAACTGATACCCAGCCCGACCCGAGCAACGATCTGCCCTTCTGAGTAACTCCCCCCAGTTTGTATACTGGGCATGATGTGCTGTGCTATGGAATACCCCTTTGGCTAGTTTGGGTCAGGTGTCCTGTCTCTGCTTCTTCCCGGCTTCCCGTGCCCTTCCTCACTGGCAGAGCATGAGACTGCAAAGTCCTTGATCAGAGTAAGCGTTACTTAGCAACGACTAAAACATTGGAAACATTGGTGTGTTATCAGCATTGTTCTCAGACTAAAGCCAAAACACAGCGCTGTACCAAGCTACTAGGAAGGAGAAAATTAACTGGTACAGCTGAACCCAGGACACATACCTTCACACCTACTTTATCCTATTCCTCCCCACTACAGCGAGAAGCAGCCTCTGCTTCACCATACACCTACTCAGAGAGGCTGCTACAAACGATAGGACAAGAGGTAATAGCCTCAAGCTGTGCCAGGGGAGGTTTAGATTGGATATTAGGAAAAATTTCTTCACAGAGAGGGTAATCAGGTATTGGAACAGGCTTTCCAGGGAAGTGGTGGAATCACCATAGAATCATAGAATCATAGAATCGTAAGGGTTGGAAAGGACCTTAAGATCATCTAGTTCCAACCCCCCTGCCATGGGCAGGGACACCTCACACTAAACCACGTGGCTCAAGGCTCTGTCCAACCTGGCCTTGAACACTGCCAGGGATGGAGCATCCACAACCTCCCTGGGCAACCCATTCCAGTGCTTCACCACCCTCACTGTAAAGAACTTCTTCCTTATATCTAATCTAAACTTCCCCTGTTTAAGTTTGAACCCATTACCCCTTGTCCTACCACTACAGTCCCTAAGGAAGAGTCCCTCCCCAGCATCCTTGTAGACCCCCTTCAGATACTGGAAGGCTGCTATGAGGTCTCCATGCAGCCTTCTCTTCTCCAGGCTGAACAGCCCCAACTTTCTCAGCCTGTCTTCATATGGGAGGTGTTCAAAAACTGTGTAGATAAGGCCCTCAGTGATATGGTTTAGTGGTGGTCTTGGCAGTCCTGGGGTAATGGTTGGGCTTGATGATCCTAAAAGTCTTTTCCAACCTAGTTGATTCTATGATTCTGTGACTCTATGATTCCGTGACTCTATGATTCTGGTCTGACAACCAGAATAAAATACAGAGATGGCCATACCTCGCTATAGTCCCTTCACTTAGTGTTACTTTCATTACTATAACTCTTCCTCCCACTCACCACTACGGAGTCTTCTCCTCTCCACAACAATAGACACAGCGAAGTGTGGCGTCAGGCTTGCAGTCTCTCCCTGAGAGCAGGTGGATCTTCCAATCTAAACATTTATTCCATTACAGCATCATACTGATCAGCTGAGACAGGCATTAGCCAGTGTCACAGGAAGAGAATAGTATCCATTTTTCAGAACAGTGGGTGAGAACTGATTTTTTTTTTTCCCCTCCCTCTTTAAGGGCTTCTACATTTAAAGCAAGGAAAAAATGGAAAGTGTTTATACGGGACATGGAAATGAGCAATATGTTTGTAGTTATTTATATGCACTCAAAACTTACTTAGTCAGGTTTTTGTTTTTTTAATCTATATAATAGATGTACACCAATCTGGTCTTGCAAATGACCAGGTGCCTTGGGAGTGATGAAATTGAAGCTGAATTTCTTGTGATGCAATTTAAGATGTGCTAGAGCCATTGGAGATGGTATTAATACCATTCCTCAGGCCTCTAGCACCTATGAAGCAGTTCAGCTACACAGCAGAGTGCTTTATCTTCCTTCCCCAGGTTTCTATGAGATATGATTAAAACATAGGAACATAGGTACTGTTGTGGCAGAAACTACCTTTGCATCAAGAGGTCTAACGAACAGTACAAGTCAGTGCGTGATGTTATTCAACTCAGCTGCAGTCCACACTCAATTAATTCACTTTCTTAGCACTTTCCTGACAGTTAATATTGGAAAGTAAAATGGCATCTGAGCTTCTTGTCTCCAGGTTGGTAAGAGAAAGGGAGGTGCCAGAAATAAATATCTAAATTTTTATTCTATTCATTGAGGCTGAGGAAGGATGAGTCTCTTGGTGGAGGGTGGGGGGGAAGTTAATAATAAAAAAAAAAATCTTTGAAGTGTTTAATTTTGCTACATATAAGTCTGTCTATACAGTTCTTAGGGAAGGTTCAATCACTAGCAAAATAAAACATAATGGATTCATGTACATCCTCATCAAAAACTAGCAGAAGTATATCAGGGATTATGACACTTTTCCCCATACTAGACTTGATGTCAAGGGAAAGACAAGATTTCTTTCCCCTCAGAGAGAGTGACCGCAGTCATTCAATATATTCAAAATCTCATTACATTTTATTCTCATCCAAGATGACCAACACTTACTAATGTTCCTGAGAAATAGAAACAAAGCTGTCCCATCCCATTACTGCTTTTGGATGAGATGAGGCCAGGTTTGTCAGTATGAACATGGTCTCAGTAAGGACTGTTTAAGAATAGCTGAAGAGACAGCCAAGTGTAAAAGAGGAGACTGGGAATTATGGGGATTTATGGGTAGCATAGACAAAAATCGTAGCAAGAAAGAATCAGCGAAGGGATTATTAGTAGGGACTAGAGACACATACTATAGTCAGGTATCAGACTACAGAGGAGAAACTAGTAAAATGATATAAACCCAAAGTTGTAAGAAAAACACATCATTATATTTCTAAACCTGTATCTTGCTAAGTTGTAGAATCTTCTAAAGCAAAACAAGATGTATCTCAGGTGGCACTCCCAAACTGTCTAGGGAGACTGGCTGTGTTTGACAGATTTTGATTTTGTGACAGTGTTCATATTTTATGAAAGAATAACATTACCCTTTCTTTATATACATCTTTGCTACATCTGTCTTCACTGATTTTTCTAATAAATCAACAGACCAGTTGTCAATTAGATATTCTAGCACTATGCACTAGATATCAGAACGCATTTTGCTTATTTTTGCTTGTTTTGGTTTGGTTTTTATTTTCTATCATCTCCTTACTTCCCATTAAGTATTTCCAGACTCACTGGAACTCCAAACCTTTAGGCAACATCTTGAGCAGCTCCTAAAAAACCGATTTACGGTGTTTCACAAAAAGTTCATCATTCCTGTAGCGCTCATTCAACTACTAACCCAGTAAATACTTTTAATACTTGTCCTGAGTTCAGCTACAGCAGTAATTTTTTCTCCTTCTTAGTAGCTGGTGCAGTGCTGTGGTTTTGACTTTCAGCCTGGGAACAACGCTGATAACACTGATGTTTTTAGTTGTTGCTAAGTAATGTTTATTCTGACCAAGGACTTTCTCAGTCTCATGCTCTGCCAGGGAGGAGGGGAAGCCGGGAGGAAGCAGAGACAGGACACCTGACCCAAACTGGCCAAAGGGGTATTCCATACCACAGCACGTCATGCCCAGTATATAAACCGGGGGGAGTTACCCGGAAGGCCGGAAGGCCAAGATCACTGCTCGGGTCGGGCTGGGTATCGGTCGGCGGGTGGTGAGCAATTGTCTTCTCTCCCCTTGTTATTTCCCTTATCGTTATTATTATTGGTGGTAGCAGTAGTGGTTTTGTATTATACCTTAGTTACTGGACTGCTCTTATCTCAACCCGTGGGAGTTACATTCTTTTGATTCTCCTCCCCATCCCTCCCGGAGCAGAAGAAGGCGGGGAGTGAGCGAGCGGCTGCATGGTTCTTACTGGCTGGGCTTAAACCATGACAATACTGCAACAGATTGGGATTTTTAGCTTTACTTTTTAGCAAGCAGCCTATTTTAACAACTTTTTCATTTCTCATTCAGCTTCATGATGGAAAGTAATTTTTAAAGACCTGACACTTTACAATATGCAAACTGGTATTGCCTTTTGTCTTTTAATTGCTGAACGCTTCATTTAGCAACTTTTCCTTTAAAACCTAAGTTGCCTTGGTGAATAAGGGTTATGAGGGATGCTTTCCAGTCCTCTGGACTACCCTTGAATGACTTAGGTCTGCTCTTTGGATGCCCCAGGTCATTCCAGTGATTTTTCACATGCTCTGTGCCACCAGCTGGAGAATTCTGCATAAACATAATGGAATGGAGATATAATCTTTTTCCTTTGGCACACCAAGCATACACCCACACTGCATCATTCAGTGCAGGGATACCAGTTATCTCAGTGTAAGCTGGTTAGCACTGTGCAGCACCCTAAGTGGTCAATGTGCTTACCCAACTTGTTTAGAGAGGTAGCATGAGTATTTCTGTGTTGTCTTTTTACTGTATGAACTACAATCTAGGGCTCACAAAAGAGTAGGTAGAAAGGCTAGAACATGCTTTTGCCAGCTGGGAGCTCCTTAACAGAGGAATTCTCAAAGAATTTTGTTAAGGAGAAGTTACACAGCTGCAGTTAGTTTTCTATTATTTGTGTGATGCATATGTTTAGAGAATCAATTTCTGTTTAATGCTATTTTTGTTTAGAAATTCTTAAAGTACATTTCTAAAATTCACAAGCACCTGGTTGCTAGCAAGATGGAAATTACTCAGGGCCACCTAAAGCTGTTACACACATTCTATAAAAGAAGTGAACCAAAATGAATACCTAGTAGATTAGACACCAAAAGAGGATATTCCAGAATATGCAACAAGGTTTGTACAACTAATAGAACCTTTTTCTTGCACACTGCCAAAATAGATTGCAGTTGCAGTGTAGTAGACCTCAAAAATCAAAATAAAGGAGGACTCTGAAAAAAAGAAAAATATCAGTTTCAGTATATCCCTAGGCATATTGCAAGAGGGAATCCTGTGAACTGTAGGAGCAGAGATTAGGAAAGAAATACAATGAACAAGGGTTCTTATTACAAACCACATCTCCCTCTTTGCTCTGGACTCTAGTAAGGAGCACTTCTATTTACTGTATAGGTTGTGTAACATGGCCACAAGATGCTCTGCAGGACCCAATATGAAACCAGGACAGTCCATTTCTAGCATCTTGCTGGGATATTTTAGCAGTCTTCCCTCTTTCTGTCAAATGTCCTGCCATAACTGTCACTCAGGCAACCCTGAAGGGCAGTTAAGGCATGGCACATTCTAGTTTTGACGATGCTGTCCAATATCCATTTAGATGGGCTAAGATCAACATTCTGCTAAATCTCAGAAAAGTCTTAGAAGCCAAAGCGGCAGTGGAGGCTGGACAAGTGCAGATGCGCCTTAGGGCATGCCTAGGTAGTCAGGCGCAGACAGCTGCATTCCAGCCGTGCTTGTGTATGGAGCCACACAGCTGGAAACAAGCCAACAGCAGTTTGGAAGATGCATAACCACACTAGCATAAGACCGAAGCAGAGATGGCATGAGCATGGCAGACCTGTCCATGGGCATGTGGCTAATCAAGCTGTCTGAATATGCTCATCTGCTTGAAAACAGCCAAATGGACAAGAGCCTCACTGAATCAGGGTGAAAATTTGGCTATATACCACTGTGATTTTTTTCTAAAGTTCCAACAATTTCAAATCAAAGAAGGCTTTCTGACTTTTTTTAAAACCTCTTGTACCCTCTTCCTTCTTGTTCTAGTATTTTCTAACAAGAATTGAACTCATCTTTCACAGCATTACAAGATTTATGCATGATCTCAAGTCACAAAACTACTCCAGCCATCTCCAAACCGAATCATAGAATCGTAGAATGGTGTCCTGGGTTTGGCTGGGCTCAAACCATGACAGTTCTTTGTGGCGCCCAACGTGGGGCATGAAGGATTGAGATAACGACAGATCCGACCAGAGTGTGTCTAATCATATTTCTGATAAGCATTCATTGTTACTACTCGTCACAATGGTGATTTATTGGCTCTCAGAGTCGTTGCGCTTGATCTCAGAGTTTCAGCATGTTGTACTTTACTTACAGCCACTATTTGCTGTTTTAGCATTTATCAGCTGGGGGGCCTGGGCTAAGGTTCTTGTTTCACTGTACTTCATGGTAATGACTTGTAATACAATAGACTCATTGATCATGAAACTGGAACGGTTTGTGCTTCCAGCGTGGCCATCACCTCTATACATTGGGAGGTATATAATGAAATATTTTAGCAATTGCATATCTTTTTTTTTCTCCTCGGGGGATCAACCTACGAAGGAGGCATTCTCTTTCACCCCCCGTTCCCCCACCAGCCTATTTGCAACAGCAGTTGAGAGTTCTTAAGGTTTTGGATGGCCTTTGAATACCCTTGAGAACTGCCTGCTGATTGTGCTGGGGATCAGTATGTTGGCACACATACGGAGTGTGTTTTACCCATGGCCATCCCACCCTGGGAACACCCTATTTCGTCTGATCTTGAAAGTTAAGCAGTATCTGGTTCAAATCTGGTCTAGGGTTAGACGACGATATAGGAGGACCACCAAGAGATTTTCCCTGATGCTGGACAGTCATGAGTGGCAGGGTGTGTGGGATAGTATGGACAAGTATCTAGGCCAGTGGGCCCCTCCAGTGCTTTGGAACTTCACCACTGAACAAGTGCAACATCCGGAAAAACTAGTAAAACACTTAAACGAGGTGTGCTGTTGTCCTGGTTATACCAGAGAGGGACAAATCACGGCAATGTGCTGGGGCTTGGCATACGCCTACAGAGCCCTGCTCAACACTATCCAGCACCTTCAAAGGGAAAAAAATGTCTCTGGATCTGATGGCAAAGCAACAGACAATGCAGCTATGCCAACTACAAGCACAGCAGCTACTCAAACCCTGACCACAACAGACAACGCAACTACTCCAACTTCAAATATAGCAGCTACATCAATCCCAGTGACAAGCAGAGCAGCTACTCAAACCCTGACGGCAACAGACAATGTGGCTACTCCAAGCACAGCATCTACACCAACCCCAGTGATAAGCAGAGCAGCTACTCAAACCCCGACAGCAACAGACGATGTGGCTACCCCAAGCACCACAGCTACACCAACCCCAGTGACAAGCACAGTAGCTACTCAAACCCCGACAGCAACAGACAATGCAGCTGTTAGTATTACTCAACTCCCAAGCACAACAGCTGCACCAACCCTGGCAACAGACACTGCAGCCACTCCAACCCTAGTGGCAGAGGGTACAGCCACTCCAATGCTAGTGGCAGACACTGCAGCCACTCCAACCAAAGTGACAGACACTGCAGCTAAACGAAATGGCCAGTTTGTGACAATGTCTGTTGCCCCTGTAAGCAAAAGCAAACAAGAAGCACAAAGAGCAACCTGTGAAGCGAAGAAAGATGAAGACCCAATGCCATTACTACACGGAATGGCATCTGAACAAGAGTTACTGCTACGTGGATCAGAGGAAGAGGAAGAAGAAGAAGTCACTTCTCGACCCCGGACCTCAACCGAGCTGCGGAATATGCAAAAAGATTTCACCCGTCTTCCAGGGGAGCACACTGTTACCTGGTTGCTTGGATGCTGGGACAGTGGGGCCGATGGTCACAATCTAGAAGATAGGGAAGCCAAGCAGCTGGGATCACTTGCTAAGGAAGGAGGAATTGACAAAGCAATTGCAAGAGAGAAGTGAGCCCTCAGCCTTTGGAGGCAGCTCCTGGCAGCTGTGAAGGAAAGGTTTCCCTACAAAGATGATATTACGAGTCACTCCACCAACTGGACCACGATAGAGAAAGGCATCCAGTCCCTGAGGGAATCAGCCATTCTAGAGATGATCTATTGTAGGCCGGATGCCAGGAACACATCCGTAGATCCAGATGAAGTCGAATGTACACGACCCATGTGGCAGAAACTTACACGGAGTGCGCCATCATCATATGCCCACACATTGGCATCAATGACCTGGAATGACGGAGTATCACCAACAGTGGATTACCTGATTCGTCAACTCCGAGATTTCGAAGACAATCTCACCCCTTCCATCATTTCAGCTGTGGAAAAACTGTCCCAGGTGGTCAAACAGTTGAGAGACGATTTATCCGATCTATCCAGCTCCCCACGCGTACCAACCCATGTCTCAGCTATTAACAGAAGGCGCCCTACTGCTCGAGAAAGAAAATATAGGAGGTAAACGCCACAGGCCACCCTATGGTTTTACCTGCGGGATCCCGGAGAAGGCATGAGAAAGTGGGATGGAAAACCTACCTCAGTTCTGGAGGAATGGGTGCGTGAACTGAAGAGGAGAACAATGGTCAAGGATGATCCTCCCAGGAAAGCTGCTGCTCCAGTCTCTGGCGAGCAGTTTCCCAGATGGAGTGGAAGAGCTGATTTTACTCCAGCTCCTGTGATAAGGAATACTAATCCCTTTCTACAGGACCTAAGTGGAGAATCTTATGATCACTATTAGAGGGGCCCTGCCTCCAGCCAGGTGGAGGAGAGGGACAATCGGGTTTACTGGACTGTGTGGATCAGATGGCCTGGCACATCAGTCCCACAGGAGAGTAAGGCTCTAGTAGATACGGGTGCACAGTGTACCCTGATGCCATCAAGGTATCAAGAGGTGGAACCCATTTATATTTCTGGAGTGACAGGAGGATCCCAAGAGTTGACTGTACTGGAGGCTGAAATCAGCCTGACTGGGAGGAAGTGGCAAAAGCACCCCATTGTGACTGGTCCAGGGGCTCCATGCATCCTTGGCATAGACTATCTCAGGAGAGGGTACTTCAAAGACCCAAAAGGGTACCGATGGGCTTCTGGTATCCCTGCCTTGGAGACAGAGGAAATTAAGCAGCTGTCCACCTTGCCCGGTCTCTCAGAGGATCCTTCTGTTGTGGGGTTGCTGAAGGTCGAAGAACAACAAGTGCCAATTGCGAACACAACAGTGCACTGGCAGCAATATCGGACCAACCGAGACTCCTTGATTGCCATCCATAAGCTGATCCATAGATTGGACACCGAAGGAGTGGTCATCAGATCCTGCTCATCCTTTAATAGCCCCATATGGCCAGTGCAAAAGTCTAATGGAGAGTGGAGACTAACAGAAGACTATCGTGACCTGAATGAAGTCACACCACCATTGAGTGCTGCCGTATCGGACATGCTAGAACTTCAATATGAACTGGAGTCAAAGGCAGCCAAGTGGGATGCCACAAGTGATATTACCAATGCATTTTTCTCAATCCCTTTGGCAGCAGAATGCAGGCCACAGTTTGCTTTCACTTGGAGGGGCGTCCAGTACGCTTGGAACCGACTGCCCCAGGGGTGGAAACACAGCCCTACCATCTGCCATGGATTGATCCAGACTGCACTGGAACAGGGGCAAGCTCCAGAACACCTGCAATACATTGATGACATCATCGTGTCGGGTGATACAGCGGAAGAAGTTTTTGAGAAAGGGAGGAAGATAATCCAAATCCTGCTGAAGGCCGGTTTTGCCATAAAACGGAATAAGGTCAAGGGACCTGCACAGGAGATTCAATTTTTGGGAATAAAATGGCAAGATGGAGGTCGCCAGATCCCCACAGACATGATCAAGATAACAGCAATGTCTCCACCAACTAACAAGAAAGAAACACAAGCTTTCTTAGGTGTTGTGGGGTTCTGGAGAATGCACATCCCAAATTACAGTTCAATTGTAAGCCCTCTCTATCACATGACCCAGAAGAAGAATGACTTCAAATGGGGCCCTGAGCAACAACAAGCCTTTGAACAAATTAAACGAGAAATAGTTCATGCAGTAGCCCTTGGACCAGTACGGGATGGGCAAGATGTGAAAAATGGGCTCTATACCGCATCTGGGGAGAATGGTCCTACCTGGAGCCTCTGGCAGAAACCTCCAGGGGAGACTCGAGGTCGACCCCTCAGCTTTTGGAGTCGGGGATATAAAGGATCCGAGGCCAGCTATACTCCCACTGAAAAAGAGATACTGGCAGCCTATGAAGGGGTTTGAGCTGCTTCAGAAGTGATTGGCACTGAAGCGCAGCTCCTCCTGGCACCCCGGTTGCCTGTGCTGGGCTGGATGTTCAAAGGCAGGGTCTCCTCTACACATCATGCAACTGATGCTACATGGAGTAAGTGGGCCACAGTAATTACACAAGGAGCTCGAATAGGAAATCCCAGTCATCCAGGAATTCTAGAAGTCATCATGGACTGGCCAGAGGGCAATGATTTTGGAATGTCACCAGAAGAGGAGGTGATGCATGCTAAAGAGGCCCCACCATATAATGAACTGTCAGAGAGTGAGAAGCAATATGCCTTGTTTACTGATGGGTCCTGCTGTATTGTGGGAAAGCATCAGAGATGGAAGGCAGCTGTGTGGAGTCCCCTGTGACAAGTTGCAGAAACTGCTGAAGGAGAGGGTGAATAGAGTCAGTTTGCAGAGGTGAAAGCCATCCAGCTGGCCTTGGACATTGCTGAATGAGAAAAATGGCCAGTAATTTATCTCTATACTGACTCATGGATGGTGGCAAATGCCCTGTGGGGGTGGTTGCAGCAATGGAAGCAGAGCAACTGGCAATGCAGAAATAAACCCATCTGGGCTGCTTCACTGTGGCAAGATATAGCTGCCCAGGTGCAGAACCTGGTGGTAAAGGTACACCACGTAGATGCTCATGTACCCAAGAGTCGGGCCACTGAGGAACACCATAACAACCAGCAAGTGGATAAAGCTGCTAAGATTGAAGTGGCTCAGATGGACTTAGATTGGCAACATAAGGGTGAATTGTTTTTATCCCGGTGGACCCATGACACCTCAGGCCATCAAGGCAGAGATGCAACATATAGAATCATAGAATCATAGAATCGTAAGTGTTGGAAAGGACCTTAAGATCATCTAGTTCCAACCCCCCTGCCATGGGCAGGGACACCTTGCCCTAAACCATGTGGTCCAAGGCTCTGTCCAACCTGGCCTTGAACACCACCACGGATGGAGCATCCACAACCTCCCTGGGCAACCCATTCCAGTGCTTCACCACCCTCACTGTAAAGAACTTCTTCCTTATATCTAATCTAAACTTCCCCTGTTTAAGCTTGAACCCATTACCCCTTGTCCTACCACTACAGTCCCTAAGGAAGAGTCCCTCCCCAGCATCCTTGTAGACCCCCTTCAGATACTGGAAGGCTGCTATGAGGTCTCCACGCAGCCTTCTCTTCTCCAGGCTGAACAGCCCCAACTCTCTCAGCCTTTCTTCATACGGGAGGCGCTCCGGCCCTCTTATCATCCTCGTGGCCCTCCTCTGGACTCGCTCCAACAGCTCCATGTCCTTTTTATGTTGAGGACATCAGAACTGTACACAGTACTCCAAGTGGGGTCTCACGAGTACAAAGTAGAGGGGCAGGATCACCTCCTTTGACCTGCTGGTCACACTTCTTTTGATGCAGCCCAGGATACGGTTGGCTTTCTGGGCTGCAAGCACACACTGCTGGCTCATGTTAAGCTTCTCGTCAACCAACACCCCCAAGTCCTTCTCCGCAGGGCTGCTCTGAATCTCTTCTCTGCGCAACCTGTAGCAGTGCCTGGGATGGCCCCGACCCAGGTGTAGGACCTTACACTTGGCTTGGTTAAACTTCATAAGGTTGGCATCAGCCCACCTCACAAGCGTGTCAAGGTCCCTCTGGATGGCATCACTTCCCTCCAGCGTATCAACCAAACCACACAGCTTGGTGTTGTCAGCAAACTTGCTGAGGGCACACTCAATCCCACTGTCCATGTCTCCGACAAAGATGTTGAACAGGACCGGTCCCAACACCGATCCCTGAGGGACACTACTCATTACAGTGTCGAACGCTTTGCACAAGTCCAGGTAGATGACGTCAACTGCTCTGCCCCTGTCCATCAGTTCCGTGGCTCCATCATAGAAGGCCACCAAATTGGTCAGGCAGGATTTCCCCTTAGTGAAGCCATGTTGGCTCTCACCAACCACCTCCATGTTTTTCATGTGCCTTAGCATGTTTTCCAGGAGAAATTGTTCCAAGATTTTGCCAGGCACAGAGGTGAGACTGACTGGTCTGTAGTTCCCTGGGTCTTCCACCTTCCCCTTCTTGAAAATGGGGGTTATATTACCCTTCTTCCAGTCATCGGGAACTTCACCTGACTGCCAGGTTTTTTCGAATGTGATGGACAGTGGTTTAGGAACTTCATTCGCCAGCTCCTTCAGGACCTGCGGATGGATTTCATCAGGTCCCATGGACTTGTGCACGTTCAGGTTCTTAAGATGGTCTCGAACCTGATCCTCTCCTACAGTGGGCCTAAGGTCTTCATTCTCGCAGTCCCTGCATTTGCTTTCCAAGACTTTCGTGGTGTAGTCAGAGCATTTGCTGGTGAAGACTGAGGCAAAGAAGTCATTAAGAACCTCAGCCTTCTCCAAATCCATGGTAGCCAGTTCTCCTGATAGCTTCCGGAGAGGGCCCACATTGTCCCTAGTCTGTCTTTTATTTGCTACGTATCTATAGAATCCTTTCCTGTTATCTTTTACATCCCTTGCCAAACTTAATTCTAGCTGGGCCTTAGCTTTCCTAACCTGGTCCCTAGCTTCCCGGGCAATGCTCCTATATTCTTCCCAGGCCGCCTGTCCTCGCTTCCACCTTCTATAAGCTTCTTTTTTCCCTCTAAGTTTCCTCAGCAGCTCCTTGTCCATCCATGGAGGTCTCCTGGCCCTCCTGCTGCACTTTCTTTTAGTCGGGATGCAACACTCTTGAGCACGTAGCAGGTGATCCTTGAATATCGACCAGCAGTCTTGGGCCCCCCTGCCCTCTAGGACTGTATCCCATGAAACCTTACTAAGGAGGTTCCTGAAGAGGCCAAAGTCTGCTCTCTTGAAGTCCAGGGCACTGAGCTTGCTGCATGCTCTTCTCACTGTCCTGAGGATCTCAAACTCAACCATCTCGTGATCACTAGAGCCAAGGCTGCCCTGGAGCATCACATTTCCAACCAGTCCCTCCCTGTTGGTGAGTACGAGGTCAAGCATGGCACCTTTCCTTGTCAGCTCCTCTATTGCTTGAAAGAGGAAGTTGTCTTCCACACAATTGAGGAACCTCCTGGATTGCTTGTGCCGGGCCGTACCGTCCCTCCAACAGATGTCAGGATGGTTGAAGTCCCCCATGAGGACCAGGGCCTGGGAGCGTGAGGCTGTTCCTATCTGTCTGTAGAGCGCTTCATCCACAGAGTCCTCTTGATCAGGCGGCCTGTAACAGATCCCCACCGTAATGTCCCCCATTGCTCTTTTCCCTTTGATCCTGACCCACAAACACTCTGTTACCTCATCACCCGTCCCCAGACAGAGTTCCGTACTCTCTAGCCTATCACTGACATAGATAGCAACGCCCCCTCCCCGTCTGCCTGGCCTGTCTTTTCTAAACAGCCTGTAACCTTCCATTCCGACACTCCAGTCATAGGAGCCATCCCACCATGTTTCTGTGATACCAATGACATCATATTCCCGTAGCCTTGCACACATCTCTAATTCCTCTTGCTTGTTCCCCATACTATGGGCGTTTGTATAGAGGCACCTTAGGCGAGCTCCAAATGAGGCCGACTCAATAGCTGAAGCAGCTGGAACATCTCTACATGGCTCCAAGCACTTATTACAGGTGCTGGCAACTGCCCAGGAGTGTTGGGATGGATCAATGCTCCCCTCCCCCAACACATCTAGTTTAAAGCTTTCCTGACCAGCCTGGCAAGCCTCCTACCAAAACAGCTCTTCCCCTTCTTTGTCAGACCAGCTCCACCAGCCTCCAGTAGATCTGGCCTCCCAAATGGAGCCCCATGTTCTAAATAGCCAAACCCCTGACTATGGCACCACCATTCTAGCCTTTTATTAACCTGCCAGACACGCCTAGCTTTTTTAAGGTCCTCCCCTTTGTCCTGGAGAATCGATGAAAAAACTATCTGAGCTCCAGAGCCCCTAACCACCTCTCCCAGGGCTCTGTAGTCCTTCTTAATGTTTTCCAGGCTACTGCTATCTATATCTCTAGCACCCACATGGACCACTAGGAGGGGGTAATAGTCAGCAGGACTTACTAGAGCAGGCAGCCTCTCAGCAACATCCCTGATCCGAGCCCCTGGCAGGCAACACACCTCCCTCGAGACTGGATCAGGCCAGCAGATGGGTGCCTCTGTGCCTTTCCAAGTAGAGTCCCCTACTACTATGACCCTGCGCTTTTTCCTGGAGGCACCAGTAGTGATCCTCTTTACTGGTGCATCAGCAGGATGCTCATTAGGTGTGGTGGGTGCTTTCTCATTAGCCCCCTGCAGAAATGCGAAGTGGTTCTGGGTGGGGACATCAGATTTAGGAGGAAGCCCCTTGTCGTTAATTGTCCTCGTCCTCCTTTTTTTGTTCGTTTTTCTCGTGACTAATTCCCAGCTTCCTGGGTTGCTGCCCTCCTTCTTTCCTATGTGAGCAATGCTGGACGTTTGCAGCCCCTGTGCAGTTTGGGCCTGGAGCAAGCAGCCCAGCTTCCTCTCAGCTTCCTTGGCATCTTTTAGCTCTCCAACAGCCTCCCGCAGCTCAGCCACCTGCTGCAGGAGGACCTCCACCATGGTGCACCGAGTGCAGCCCTGCCCATTGTGCACCCTCGCCTCAAGAGACCAGTCGAGGCACTTTCTACATTCCGAGGTCTGCACCGCAGCCTCCCCTCTCATCGGCTCTGTCTGGGTGCCTATGCTGGCCACCGCCGGGGCAGAGCTCCCAGAGCAGGCCCTGGTCCTGAGGCGAGTGCTCACCATCCCGCTCGCTGCCCACTCGCCCTGCCTGTGCGAACTGCCGCGCAAACTGCCAAGCCACGCCCTGACTGACGCGCCACGCCCTGTTTGCCCGCCCTGATCGCTCGCGCTCCCTGGGATGGGTTTTTCCCCACTGAGGGCTGGTGCCGTCACTCCTGGCGCCGCCCCCTGTGAGTCAGCTGCTCGCGTGAGCTGAGCTGCCGGCTCCTGGGCAAGTCCTGTCGAGGACTTGAGGCTCCCTCGGTCGCTCTTGCCGCTCCGAACTGAGGCTCCTGGACGCTGTGCTTCCCCCCGCTCCGGTGTTAAAGGCGTCCTCTCAGGAGATACTCACCTCGGCATATAGATGGGCTCGTGATCGAGGGGTGGACTTGACAATGGACACTATTGCCCAGGTTATTCACGAATGTGAAACATATACTGCAATTAAGCAAGCCAAGCGGATAAAGCCCCTCTGGTATGGAGGACGATGGCTGAAGTACAAGCATGGGGAGGCCTGGCAGATTGACTATATCGCGCTCCCACTGACCCGCCGAGGCAAGCGCTATGTGCTTACCATGGTGGAAGCAACCACCGGATGGCTGGAAACATATGCTGTGCCCCATGCCACTGCCCGGAACACTATCCTGGGCCTTGAGAAACAAGTCTTGTGGTGACACGGCACCCCAGAGAGAATTGAGTCAGACAATGGGACTCATTTCCAGAACAACCTCATAGACACTTGGGCCAAAGAGCATGGCATTGAGTGGGTATATCACATCCCCTACCATGCACCAGCCTCTGGGAAAATCGAGCACTACAATGGGCTGTTAAAAACTACACTGAGAGCAATGGGTGGTGGGACTTTCAAACACTGGGATACACATTTACCAAAAGCCACCTGGTTGGTCAACACTAGGGGATCTGCCAACAGGGCTGGCCCAGCCCAATCAGAACTTTGACATCCTGTAGAGGGGGATAAAGTTCCTGTGGTGCACATAAAGAATTTGTTGGGGAAGACAGTCTGGGTTATTCCTGCTTCAGGTTAAGGCAAACCCACTCGTGGGGTTGCTTTTGCTCAGGGACCTGGATGTACTTGGTGGGTAATGTGGGAAGATGGGGAAGTCCGATGTGTACCTCAAGGGGATTTAATTTTGGGGGAAAACAGCCAATGAACTCAATTGTATGCTGTTGCCTGCTCTGTAACACTTTTATAGTCAATCAGCTAGATATCTTCAGGTCACCAGCAATTGACCCTGACTTCCCTCCGATCATCACCTCAACAAAGAATGAATTTTGAGGAAACCAGACGAGCTCAGCAGTGACCAGACGAGTTTGGCAGTATCATCAGCAGGCAACAATCCAACACTGCATACCGTCCCTCCTGCCCTGAAAGCCTATTACAAGAGATGGAGCCTGACATCATGGACTGGATGAGTTCAGCAATTTTACAGGGATTGGTCCATGGACTAGGGAATGACATCTTTCTCTTTGTGTGTGGGTGTGGGTGTACATATATGTGTATATATGGGACAGGGACAATGGTGTGTTGAGAGATGTGGGATCTGAGCATGACATGAATGGTATGGAATAAGGGGTGGATAATGTCCTGGGTTCAGCTGTAGCAGTCATTTTTCTCCTGCTTAGTAGCTGGTGCAGTGCTGTGGTTTTTAACTTTCAGCCTGGGAACAACGCTGATAACACTTATGTTTTTAGTTGTTGCTAAGCCATGTTTACTCCAACCAAGGACTTTCTCAGTCTCATGCTTTGCCAGGGAGGAGGGGAAGCCGGGAGGAAACAGAGACAGGACACCTGACCCAAACTAGCCAAAGGGGTATTCCATACGACAGCACGTCATGCCCAGTATATAAACCGGGGGGAGTTACCCGGAAGGCCAAGATCACTGCTCGGGTTGGGCTGGGTATCGGTCGGCAGGTGGTGAGCAATTGTATTCTCTCCCCTTGTTATATTTCCCTTATCATTATTATCATTGGTGGTAGCAGTAGTGGTTTTGTATTATACCTTAGTTACTGGACTGTTCTTATCTCAGCCCATGGGAGTTACATTCTTCTGATTCTCCTCCCCATCCCTCCCGGAGCAGGGAGAGGAGGAAGGGGGGGGAGTGAGCGAGCGGCTGCGTGGTTCCTAGTTACTGGCTGGGCTCAAACCACCTCAAATGGTTAGGGTTGTAAAGGACCTTAAGATCACTGTCGTGAACCCAGGACAATCATCTAGTTCCAACCTCCCTGCCATGGGCAGGGACACCTCACACTAGACCATGTCACCTGAGGCTCTGTCCAACCTGGCCTTGAACACTGCCAGGGATGGAGCATTCACAGCTTCCTTGGGCGCCTTACCACCCTCACAGTACAGAACTTCTTCCTTATATCTAATCTAAACTTCCCCTGTTTTAGTTTAAACCCATTACCCCTTGTCCTATCGCTACAGTCCCTGATGATGAGTCCCTCTCCAGCATACTTGTAGGCCCCCTTCAGATACTGAAAGTCTGATATGAGATCTCCACGCAGCCGCCTTTTCTCCAAGCTGAACAGCCCCAATTTTCTTAGCCTGTCTTCATTGAAGGTTGACAAGACTAGACTACAGTTCAGACTAGAAAGTGAAGTATATCTTATTTAATTGAAGCTACATAGAAGCTCTCAAATATTGCTCATCTAACTCATGGTCCCTGCCAAGCAATGCAAGAGAAAGAAAGTTCAGAAAACAGTTTTCAATCTTTGAAAGGCATTTGCATACAAATTGTATATTTACAGTGAAATAACTCGACAGTGTCAGTGACTGGTACAGTAGAAACTTTTTCTGCACATGTAAAAACATTGACAAACACTTTAGAATTTAACAGTATTTAATGCTTATGAAATAAAGGCAAAACTTTTAAATGCCTGGGATAGGTGGTTCCTTTGTGTTATGATACTGTATATATTTTCCCTTCATTTAGGAAAGGAAATTAAAAGAAAAAAGAAAATATATCATCTGAACTCTGACTCCTGCACTATACTGTATCTTTACTTAATGCTGCAATTACTGGAAAATAAGGTATATATTTCCCAGAAGAACTTAGTATCACTGTTTATTAACTACCTATTTCTGGAACCACAAACACTACTTCAGTTTTCCTTCTCTGATGAAAACTATGATTTTGTGACCAGCAAGATTGTACTGAGAACTCAAAACACTGGAATGAAGCTTGTTATTTCATCTTTAGAAGGAAAAAACCCCAAAACCTAAACCTTTAATTACTGAACAAAGAGGAGTTCTCCTCAGGAAGACATAACATTTTCTACAGCTAACACTGATTGTATTTATACAATCTCAGATAGACGGTGTAAGATTAAAAAAAGGAGCAGATTTTCTTTCCTAAGTAAATTTCAAATAGTATACTTGATAATTAATATTATCATTCCTCTTAGCTAAGATAATGAAAACAGATTTATACCCTTTTGGTGATGTTTCACTTTAAGATAAATACGTTAGAAGTCAACATCTTGTCTTCACTTTTGCTTTGTGAACACTGCTAAGGTATGACTCTTTATTTTTATCTCCCATTTTGAACAAATAGGTTGGATGATAATTACATTAATACTATGAATTGCAATCTCTTGTAGTATTAGGTATAAATTTTTTTTTTAATCTACATTTGATCTACCACATTCCATTAAATTTATGGTATGAAACAACGTAAGAGCTAGGATTAATAGGAATATTCAGTTTCCGTTATAAGACCAAAAAAACCCCAATGTACAGGCTTATCTAAATTAAATTTTAATTAAAATACAGCCATTCTAAGTGACATATTTGCAAAAGTGTTAATTCTCTTCTAAGTTAGACTTGAACTTATATTTTATATATCTTGAGGAAAAAACAATTTGTCAGGTCCTACTTGCTCAGAGTGCTTCTCTGATTTTAGGTCAGTATTCTTACTGGAGTTCTGTGTACTACAAAGGCAGATCAATTAATTTTATGTGCCAAATTTGGACTAACAAAATCAGGTACAACTTTGCTAAAGTTAAATGAATTGTCCCTCTTACATCAATGATAAACTTGACTTTTTATGATGTATTAAAAATGAGACAGAGAAAATGCTAACAAAGACTTAACTTGGTCATGCTTCATATATACTTTATCTTAAAGCATCTACTTTTGGTTTTTAATTGTAGTGGTGTTCTGTGAAGAAATATGACCTTATCGGTCATTTTCAGGACAGTCTATATATTAAAAGGCAGCAAATGATTCATAACCACTTAGCGGTCAGGCCTGTGGGGTCATGTATCCCATGTGAATTTTTTTTCTGCATTGCAAACTCTTACATTAAATTGTGATAAATGAACAGCAGAGGCTATTCATACAAATCAATGGCTTTAGTGTATGTGTCATTAGCCTGAGAGATGCAGGCAGCAATCACTACTATAAATCATGTGATGATCTTCTGTCTGCGACAAGCAAGCAGATGCATTAGGAAGGTTAAAGAATGAAATTAATCTGTGCATTTCCCTTTCTTTTTTTTCCCCTTTAGTCACCTGGTCATACAGAAAGAAAATCACATGATCCAAAGTTAAACCAGCTACAGAACAGTAAATTGGCTGTTAAATGTCACCTTTCAACTTAAAGTTAATTAAATACTAATGGAATTAATTTATTCATTATCACAGGGAAAGTAAAATATATAGAATAGGTAAAATCCACCAGTGCTCCTCAAACAGGAGTTGATATTATTAATTGCTTTTAATGCAGACTGTGGCACAAGACCATGTGTAAGAGATCAATCACACTGCAAAATATGCTCTGACACAGCAACATGGACAGTGGGATTGAGTGCGCCCTCAGCAAGTTTGCTGATGACACTAAGTTATGTGGTTCGGTTGATAAGCTGGAGGGAAGGGATGCCATCCAGAGGGACCTTAACATGCTTGAGAGGTGGGCCAATGCCAACCTCATGAAGTTCAACCAAGCCAAGTGCAAGGTCCTACACCTGGGTCAGGGCAATCCCAGGCACTGCTACAGGTTGGGTGGAGAAGAGATTCAGAGCAGCCCTGCGGAGAAGGACTTGGGGGTGCTGGTCGATGAGAAACTTAACATGAGCCGGCAGTGTGCGCTCACAGCCCAGAAAGCCAACCGTATCCTGGGCCGCATCAAAAGAAGCATGACCAGCAGGTCCAAGGAAGTGATCCTGCCCCTCTACTCTGCTCTCCTGAGACCTCACCTGGAGTACTGCGTACAGTTCAGGTGTCCTCAACATAAGAAGGACATGGAGCTGTTGGAGCAAGTCTAGAGGAGGGCCACGAGGATGATAAGAGGGCTGGAGCACCTCCCGTATGAAGACAGGCTGAGAGAGTTGGGGCTGTTAAGCCTGGAGAAGAGAAGGCTGCGTGGAGACCTCATAGCAGCCTTCCAGTATCTGAAGGGGGCCTACAAGGATTCTGGAAAGCGACTCTTCATTAGGGATTGTAATGATAGGACAAGGGGCAATGGGTTCAAACTAAAACAGGGGAAGTTTAGATTAGATATAAGGGAGAAGTTCTTTACAGTGATGGTGGTGAGGCACTGGAATGGGTTGCCCAAGGAAGTTGTGAATGCTCCATCCCTGGCGGTGTTCAAGGCCAGGTTGGATGGAGTCTTGGGTGACATGGTTGGGTGACCCAGCTTGGGTAGTGGAGGAAGGAGAAAAAGGAAGCAGCAATGTCAGACACATTGACGTAGAAACTTCCAGTCTCCAACTACAGAATTGGTTTGCTGTAACATGGCATTGGTACTTTATCAGTACTTTATCAGATATATTTCTTTTTTTCCCAATGTAAATTCAGTTATTTTAGGAACTCACATAATGTTTGCTGCTTAATTTCCTGGGAAGTTGTGTTTCAGCCATTGCTCCAGATTCCTGTCTATTTTCTACCCATTCATGAAGCAAGACAGAGCTGTATTTTAAACCCAAATGAAGGGAGTTAAAATGCAAAAATAAGAGATGGCTGTCCATTTTAAAATTCAAGTTAATTTTTCAAAATTTTTACTATAATTGACTTTTAGGAAGCAAACAAGAGTTCTGAAAAACTTTGGTAGCAACCTGTAAAAGTCCATGGGCCATCTGAATATGAAATAAAAAATGAAAAATATTGTGTGGATGAAATTGTTCATTCCTTTTGGAGCAAATCCATCCTTCCTTTTTGGTGACTAATTCCTGATTTTTATATCACACATCACTTCTGAATAAATGTAAAAAATAAAAAGACGTATAAGCTCTTTACATTTGGTTGATAGTTTTATATTGCAGGTTTAAATTGTGGGTCAACGGGAAACACGGTTTTAATTTTTAAGCATTACATTAAGAAAATATTTCTTACAAAATCAGCTACTTCACTGGAATGCTTGATCCCACACCCAGTTTATTTGCGTGTTTTAGGGAAAGTTGGACAATGTACTTCACATTATATGGCTGAGTCAGGCTCCTTTGGAAACCATATGGTAGCCATAGCATGAATCACCTGCTACCTTGGTATTTCCTCAACACAGCTATTTCTTTCCAGGTCCTACTTCACACTGGACTCCATCATGCTAGATACTGATTTCTCTCATTTCCAATTAGCTTCAAAGTAAGGCACTCAGTAGCTTACAGAATTAGCTCAGCTCTCTACATATGCAGCTGAGGGTTTCTTATTCATAAAGCCCTACTTGGACCTCTCATGAGAATAATGACTGCTCATATAAGGGTAGGAGCTGGAGCCAAACCCTTAAACAGCAATTACATCTCCCTGAAGTTACAAGGACCCTTCTTAGGGGCAAAAGAACTAGCAAACTTGTTGATGTCCCTTTACTGGTTGTGTCTAAAGCATGCTGACGAATAGGTGCTGACACTGCTAAACAAAGGTATTTTACCAGCAGACTACAACCAGAAACCTGGATGACTGCAGGAGGGCAATGTAGACCCTTGGGCTTGCTGTATCTCCCAATTACTACAAAAAAGACTAAAACGCAGGGTCATGGATAAAAGTGAACAAATGTTTCTAAATTCTTATCTTAAACACAATTAAGCTTAAAGCTCTTTAATTGAGGATTTAAAAGCATGTATGCTTTATGAAGCTGTGGCTACCTGCTTCATACTCTTCCTCTTATTTTTGCTTTTATCCTTTTAGTCTTGAAGAAGCCTAATTAGAAGCTTGAAAAGGGGTCCTTCTCCCTGCCCTTAAATCAGTAATTGGCTTCAGTGCAGAGATTGTCAGGAAATTAACACATCACAACATGACAGCTGTTAATATTTTCTCCTTATTTGTCATATCATCAATGCTGATTTGCCAGAGTGTATAACAAATTAGTGCTCTGTAATCAGCAGCCTCTCTTCTGCGTGCAGCACCTACTTGTTTTTCCCCTTGTCTCCTGAAGTCCATTACTTGTGACCAGTAGGTCGAAGGAGGAGATCCTGCCCCTCTACTCTGCTCTCGTGAGACCTCACCTGGAGTACTGTGTACAGTTCTGGTGTCCTCAACATAAGAAGGACATGGAGCTGTTGGAGCAAGTCCAGAGGAGGGCCACGAGGATGATAAGGGGGCTGGAGCACCTCCCGTATGAAGACAGGCTGAGAAAGTTGGGGCTGGTCAGCCTGGAGAAGAGAAGGCTGCATGGATACCTCATAGCAGCCTTCCAATATCTGAAGGGGGTCTATAAGGATGCTGGGGAGGGACTCTTCCTTAGGGACTTTAGTGGTAGGACAAGGGGTAATGGGTTCAAACTTAAACAGGGGAATTTTAGGTTAGATATAAGGGAGAAGTTCTTTACAGTGAGGGTGGTAAGGCACTGGAATGGGTTGCCCAAGGAAGTTGTGAATGCTCCATCCGTGGTGGTGTTCAAGGCCAGGTTGGACAGAGCCTTGGACAGCATGGTTTAGTGCTACGTGTTCCTGCCCATGGCAGGAGGGTTGGAACTAGATGATCTTAAGGTCCTTTCCAACCCTAACCATTCTATGATTCTATAACTTTATTTTCATTGCTTCAAATGCTCCTACTAAATCATAGCCAACAGTAAGAAGTGCAGCAGTGTTTTTGATATGATTTTTTAATTACCTGAAAATTTCTGATTTTTAGAATTATTTCAGTATTACAGCAGAGTGCAGGCCACAGTTCACTTTTACATCGAGGGGCATCCAGTATACTTGGAATCGACTGCCCCAGGGGTGTAAACACACCCCTACCATCTGCCGTGGACTGATCCAGACTGCAATGGAATAGGGGTAAACTCCAGAACACCTACAATATATTGAAGTCCTGGGTTCAGCTGTAGCAGTCATTTTTCTCCTTCTTTGTAGCTGGTGCAGTGCTGTATTTTTGACTTTCAGCCAGGGAACAATGCTGATAACACCGATGTTTTTAGTTGTTGCTAAGTAATGTTTACTCTGACCAAGGACTTTCTCAGCCTCATGCTCTGCCAGGGAGGAGCCTGTGCTGGGCTGGATGTTCAAATGCAAGGTCTCCTCCACACCCTCTACACACCAGGGTGAATTGAGTCAGTTTGCAGAGGTGAAAGCCATCCAGCTGGCCTTGGACATTGCTGAACGAGAAAAATGGCCAGTACTATATCTCTATACTGACTCATGGATGGTGGCAAATGCCCTGTAGGGGTGGTTGCAGCAATGGAAGCAGAGCAACTGGCAACGCAGAAGTAAACCCATCTGGGCTGCTGCACTGTGGCAAGATATCGCTGCCCGGGTGCAGAACCTGGTGGTGAAGGTACGCCACATAGATGCTCATGTACCCAAGAGTCGGGCCACTGAGGAACACCAGAACAACCAGCAAGTGGATCAAGCTGCTAAGATTGAAGTGGCTCAGATGGACTTAGATTGGCAACATAAGGGTGAATTATTTTCAGCCAGGTGGGCCCATGACACCTCAGGCCATCAAGGCAGAGATGCAACGTGTAGATGGGCTTGTGATCGAGGGGTGGACTTAACAATGGACACTATTGCCCAGGTTATTCATGAATGTGAAACATATACTGCAATTAAGCAAGCCAAGTGGTTAAAGCCTCTCTGGTGTGGAGGACGATGGCTGAAGTACAAGTCTGGGGAGGCCTGGCATACTGACTATATCACACTCCCACCGACCCGCCAAGGCAAGCGCTATGTGCTTACCATGGTGGAAGCAACCACCGGATGGCTTGAAACATATGCTGTGCCCCATGCCACTGCCCAGAACACTATCCTGGGCCTTGAGAAACAAGTCTTGTGGCGCCATGGCACCCCAGAGAGAATTGAGTCAGACAATGGGACTCCTTTCTGGAACAACCTTATAGACACATGGGCCAAAGAGCATGGCACAGAGTGTGTATATCACATCCCCTACCATGCACCAGCCTCTGGGAAAATCGAGCACTACAATGGGCTGTTAAAAACTTGTCCTGGGTTCAGCTATAGCAGTCATTTTTCTCCTTCTTAGTAGCTGGTGCAGTGCTGTGGTTTTTAACTTTCAGCCTGGGAACAATGCTGATAACACCGATGTTTTTAGTTGTTGCTAAGTAATGTTTACTCCGACCAAGGACTTTCTCAGTCTCATGCTTTGCCAGGGAGGAGGGGAAGCCGGGAGGAAACAGAGACAGGACACCTGACCCAAAGTAGCCAAAGGGGTATTCCATACCACAGCATGTCATGCCCAGTATATAAACCGGGGGGAGTTACCCGGAAGGACCAGATCACTGCTCAGGTCGGGCTGGGTATCGGTCGGCGGGTGGTGAGCAATTGTATCCCCTCCCCTTGTTATTTCACTAATCATTATTATCATTGGTGGTAGCAGTAGTGGTTTTGTATTATACCTTAGTTGCGGGACTGCTCTTATCTCAACCCGTGGGAGTTACATTCTTCCGATTCTCCTCCCCATCCCTCCGGGAGCGGGGGGAGGAAGAAGGGGGGGAGTGAGCGAGCGGCTGTGTGGTTCTGAGTTACCGGCTGGGCTCAAACCACGACAAAACTACACAGAGAGCAATGGGTGGTGGGACTTTCAAACACTGGGATACACATTTAACAAAAGCCACCTGGTTGGTCAACACTAGGGGATCTGCCAACAGGGCTGGCCCAGCCCAATCAGAACTTTGACGTCCTGTAGAGGGGGATAAAGTTCCTGTGGTGCAGAATTTGTTGGGGAAGACAGTCTGGGTTATTCCTGCTTCAGGTAAAGGCAAACCCACACGTGTGATTGCTTTTTCTCAAGGACCCGGATATACATGGTGGGTATTGCGGGAACATGTGGATGTCCAATGTGTACCTCAAGGGGATTTAATTTTGGGGGAAAGCAGCCAATGAACTCAATTATATGCTGTTGCCTGCTCTATAACACTTCCATAGCCCATCAGCTGGATGCCCATCTCCACCACTCTCGGCTTTGAAAAGAAGATATGTGCTGTCATGATTATCAGCGGAGAATAAGGTCACAGGAAAAGCTAGCAGCAGCAGAACTGTCTTTAGTTCACCATCGACTGACCCTGACTTCCCTGTGATCATCACCCCAACAAAGAATGAAGTTTGATGAAACCAGACAAGCTCAGCAGTGACCAGACGAGTTCAGCGGTGTCATCAGCAGGAAACAATCCAACACTTCACACTGTCTCTCCTGCCCTGAAAGACTGTTACAAGGGTTGGAGCCTGACATCATGGACTGGATGAATTCAGCAACTTTATAGGGATGGTCCATGGACTAAGGAATGATATCTCTCTGTTTGTGTGTGTGGGTGTATGTATATGTACATATGAGACAAAAAGCAATGCTATATTGAAAAAAATGGGGATCTTAGCATAATGTGAATGGTATGGAATAAGGGGTGGATACTGTCCTGGGTTCAGCAGTAGCAGTCATTTTTCTCCTTCTTAGTAGCTGGTGCAGTGCTTTGGTCTGAGTACAGTGCTGATAACACACTAATGTTTTTAGTTGTTTCTAAGTAATGTTTACTCCAATCAAGGACTTTTCAGTCTCATGCTCTGCCAGGGACGAGGGGCAGGGGAAGCCAGGAGAAAGCAGAGACAGAACACCTGACCCAAACTAGCCAAAGGGGTATTCCATACCACAGGATGTCATGCCCAGTATATAAACTGGGGGGGATTACCTGGAAGTCCCAGATGGCTGCTCAGGTTGGGCCGGGTATCGGTCAGCAGGTGGTGAGCAATTGTATTCTCTCCCCTTGTTGTTTCCCTTGTCGTTATTATTAGTGGTGGTGGTAGTAGTAGTAGTTCTGTATTATACCTTAGTTACTGGACTGTTCTTATCTCAACCCGTGGGATTTACATTCTTTCAATTCTCCTCCCCATACCTCTGGGACAGGGGGGAGAAAAAGTGGGGGAGTGAGCGAGTGGGTGCATGGTTCTGGGTTACCGACTGGGTTTAAACCACCAGAAGTCCTCATTTTTCTATTGTAATAAAATGATAAGCAGTAGAACATTATACTTTTCGTCACTGCTAGCCATAAATACTGTACATATACCTTATTGGCACAATCCATTATGGGATTCTTCTATTTGGGTCTATAATGTTGGGGATAATAACATTTTTAATTTTTACTAATAAAATTTCCAGGGTTTCTGCTCACTCAGAGTCTGATCTAGAAGCTAGTGGAATTGTTGGAAGCTTTTTCTTTGTATTTAATGAATTTTCGATCATCCTCTACTTTCCCAAACAAACAAAAACCATACAAAGAAACCCTCCACAAACCAGTAACAGCAACAAATAAACACAAGTTGTAGCAGTGTAGTAGTTATGTGCACACAAGCAGGGTCTCAGCCCCATGGACTCTTTCTGTATGAAAAAACACCTGGATTTTCACTTTATTAGAAGGATATCAGGACCAAGCATTAGCTCATATGTCACAGGACACCTACCTGAAATTCTTTTAAGAATTACTTTTTCACCTCATAAGAACATTAAGGCCGACCAAAAGACACAGTGTTGCTTTGTCTGCAGTGCTGTGTTAGGGGGTAGGAAATGTGTAAATCGGGTAGAAACCCATTAAATTACTGTCTCAAAAATGTTTGTTTTTATAGTATTAATGTCACGGCAAAGATAGACATTTACAGTCCATCTTCACAACCATTTATCAAAATGGTAAAGGCAAAAAAATTGAAGATATGCCTTTTTCTTCGTCATGGAGATTTGTGATAACATTCATTATTGTATTCATATTAAAAGCCTACCCCATGTCTATCAATCACATATTTTCCTCCTAATTAAGGCATATTCACTTTTTTGCTAATTACGTATTCTTTGTTGCAAAATGTTTGCTCTAATCTTTTGGAATCTCTCTCAATATCCAGTCATTGCCTTCATTATTGGCTCCCCTAGAATCCAACCAAAGCATGTTATTTTTCCTGCTAATTATATCCTCATTTACAGATTGTTGCCTTCTCTGATTGGCTCTTTAAACTGGTTGCTATGACTTCATTAGCAATGTCTTCTGACCCTGTTATTTCTTGTGACAGGATTTGCTCCACTTGTCCTGTATCGCAGGGTCACTCCTCTCCTGGGTTGGAATAGTGTCAAACATGAAAGGTTTAGGGCAGAGAAAATCACTGCTGAAGTTGCTAATTATCACATGCAGCAATGGTACAAATTAATGCTTCTAGCAGTTTAGAAAAAAATGAGTGTTTTAAAGGTGTCATTAACAAGTTAGTTTCATTTATAAATGTGCTTGGCAAAAAAAAATTCATCATGTAGCGTGGTTTTGCTTTTACAATCTCTCTATCAAATAAGTGTTTTTAAATCATGTGGGATTTCTCATCAAGTTATATGGCACTGTTGTGGTTTAATTAAAATTACTGTATAAAGATGATTTTAGAAGGCAAGTTTCTAAACAGATTTTCCTATTTTAACTTGAATTTCAGAATCTTGTAGTGTATTATGATTTGATTTCTAACCTGTCCTATAGAAATAGTGGCCTCCATTAAAACAACAGGAATTAAATCTCCAGGCATTTTTTAAAAAATATTTTAAGTGGTCATACAAGAACAGCATATGAAGGGAAAATTAAAATATATGAAAGCACCATGAAGTACTAATACCATCTTTATATTAAGCTAGAGAGTGGTGTGAGATTGCAGTTTTCATGGGGTGCAAACTGCATATTGTGCTAATTGTGTTCCCCACTTTTAGTTTCTTGCAAATCTGAATAATTTCCTACCAGAACCAGAGATTCAAGCACAGAGCAGAGTTTAACACAAGTTAGTTAATATGAAAAATGCTGTATCTACTTGTTTGCAAAATTACTTTTGTTGATTAAAAGGCTCTTCAGAACTTCCGGCTTTTAAATTGTCTAATTGTCTTCCGGGTTTTAAATTGTCTAATGCTGATTGTGATTGCTATGCAGAAAAAAAAGGCAGTGCGAAGCAAACCATTGTATCACTGAATCTTTGTTAAGCAGGCCTTGAAAGTGCTTGACAGCATAATTAATCTTGTGATATGAAGAAAGAAACCAACTCAATAGTATTGAAGATGCTTATTAAAAATACTAAATACCTTTTTCCACTTAAAAACCTTTTGAAATACTGTGGAAAGTGCCATTACCCTTTTTATTTTTGCAGTATTTTAGTCTAAAATTGATACAAGAGACACATAGCATGAGGGAAAGTATAAACTAGATGACTAAAAATTAGTTTGAAAAACAATGCTCCCTGATTTTTGGTGTCAGCTAAGCAACCTCCAAGCATTACAAAAGACCCCTGCACACACATGCATATACGCACACAGTGTCCATTGCTGTTAGCTTCAAAAGTTATTTAAAATAATGACTGGTTGTCAGTCATATTACATTTTCAAAGTAAATCTTAATAAATTATTTTATATTTAAATGGATAACATCAATTTTAATTGATGTTTCTGCCTTATACAGTGACTATATTGTATGATGCCATACCAGAGGAAATCATATGCCTGAGATTCCCTGATACAGTGGGATGCCCTTGTGGTGCAAGCTATTCCCAAATATACCGAGAGAACCTATAGAAAGGTATGGACAGTACCCTGTGACAGAGGCCAGAAGCAACTGTATCCACAACTTGTAATGTATGTTTGCAGCATGAAGAGACAGATTGAACCAAGCTTTGCAAAGGAAAGCTACTGACTTTCAGCAGAATGTAGTTTCCCTTGAAACATTAAAAAATTACAATCATGGAAACTAATGTTTAAAAAAACATCAGTTTTGATGACCCTCCATTTATTTAAAACTTGATACTGTAGCAAATGTTAACATTATTAAAGGCCAATTTATCAGTTTAATTCTGGAAAACATAATTCTTCAACTAGGACTTGATCCTGCAAGACAGACAGTTAAAACTAGAAAAAAAGCAGGCACTGTGCCAGTTATAGCCCAGCAAATCTGATCCTTTTAAAGACAGAAGGTCGAGGTAAGCAAAGTGACTGGCCCCACAGGCTGGCTGACTGGAGGTTGTTCCTTGCATATACCAGGAGCCAGCTGAGGAGTCAGTCTGGGAGTATCATGATTTTATGGGAGATGGCATCTCTGGTTTTGGTCTGCATGACCTCTTGACCTCATGAAACACGTTGCTCTTGTTTTCTTTTAAGGTCAACTGTTCTGTATACCCACGTAAAAGACTCCAGAGTGGGGCAGAAGGAATATAATGACATGACATAACCAAAAAGCACTGTATGTTGGCTATACCTGCTCTTTACCCTGCCAATCTAGCTTTCCTGACTCTTGAACACTGAAAGAGCTTTCTCCAAGCTGCTGAGTTTCATCGTGTTATGAAAAGAATCATACTGCACAGCTCTGTATTATGCAGGAGCCTCTACACATAGACAAATACTCAGCACTAACACTATTTTAGACAGTACGATCTTCAGAAAGGACACTGCCTTATGTTATGTTGAAATTACATGTAGCAAAGTACAGCCCTGCTTTTGATCAAGGGCTGCAGATGTTATTCTAAACACAACCTACCTGCCTCAGTAGTCAGCAATCAGCAAAGCTTAGTGCATCAAACTCATGAGCAGGAGCATGTTCAATCACAGCCTTCTTTTAAGCATTCCAGATGTTTGCAGCTGCAGTCCTCCATGAAAATGCAAAACCTATTGATTAAAATATAGGCTGAATTTGGAGGTAGACACACCTTACTTTGTCTTACCTTTTCAGTTTTTTAATACTCTCCAAAGACATTAAAAGCATGCTGTGTTTCATATTAATAACAGTGAATCAATTCTGATTGTCCTTGCTTAGGCAAGTCTTCCTGTGACATATGGCAATCTTGCCTGAGCACAGACAGTGTAGAAGGCTCTGATGGCAATCGTTACTGCAATTAGCAAACCACACTACCATATTCATATTTTACTTTATAGTTCCGATTCTAAACACTGGACCTTTCCTTGAAACCTCTATGTACAGAACTCCCATTAATTAAACTCAAACAGCAAGAAATATATAAAAAAATCAATGGTAGAATATGACTCATGTTATTTAATTAATGGGTAATTCCTCACACCAATATGCTGAGAAACCTTGAACTTAACCTTTAGAATTAAAAAATTCACCATGTGAGAAAATTTGCTTTTTTCTAATCAATTTTCTCCATAACAAATTTTAAAAACACATGTAAAATCTATGGGCAAAGTGTTTAAGTACATACAATCCCTAAGAGTGTAAGTAAGCTCCTATTGCTATCCATACCAACTTAGATAATGACACGAACGAAAAATACCTAATGGTACACACATCAGTGTTGGAATATACAGGACACTACTTTCACCATAGTTCCTTCAGGTGATGACTACAACAGCCCACCAGCTGCATCTTTCTCTTCTTTATGTCTTTCCTCAGTCATTCATTTGAAAATTACTGCACAGTTATCATTTGTTGAGCAATGTTAAGTATTGAAGCACATGGAGACAAAGTCTGTATTTCACGATAACTCAGCAATATGGATTTTGGCCTTAAGGGTACATTCATTCAAACAAAAGAATAGCAGTAAGAAAGCCCATGAGCAAAATCTTGCAACTTACAGAAGGAGATGTTCATTCAGGGATGAACACTTTATTTCAAGTTTAATAAATTTCATTTTCAAAGAATTGCCAACTCACACAAATTTATCACTAATCTTCAAATCGGAGATCCTTTTTTTTTCTGCTCACAATGCCAGGAGAAGGCATTTGGTTCCTTACTATCAGTTAAAAGTGGTTTGCTTTCACCTACTGCAGTTTTTCCTCAATTTAGACAGTTACTTCCTGTGGGAGAGGATGGAAACTATTTGATTATTGCCAAAGAGAAGTAACTGTTTGGCTGGAGAAGAAAGAGTTAAAGAAGAAGCAAAGTACACTGTGTGATTAAGCAGAGCAACCCAGCTGGACAGGAGAACAGAAAGATAAGGAACTGGATATTTCGGGACTGTTTGTGAAACGATGAAGAATGTTGAAAAAACAAAACTGTAAACCAGGAACTAAATATGATGTGCTAAAACTAGCTTGGTATAAAAGGTAGAGCAATAGGCTAAAAATAGCTTTTGCTAGAATGGTATAAAAGCTAGAGCAATAGGCAATAAAGTGATTAGCTGCATGAAGATGCTTTGAGTCTGTTCCTCCCTGTTCTTGCTGGAAACTGTAAAAAGCATTGGATGGACAACCCAGAGGTAGGATTCTTCATCGAGATAGGAGGGACAGAGAGGAACAATGGCCCCCAATATTGTCTACATTTTTCCCACAGATACAAGCTGATGCTACAGGAGCACTCTTTGTTTCTCAGGTACTTTGAAACAGAACATGACCAGAACAGCATGTGTTTATGTTTCTTGTCTTGAAGTATTTTGTACCAAATAATAGTTGTAAGAGGGTCAATGGGTGTATTAAATCTGAACAGACCTGACTCATTCCAGATGCTGTGACTATGACAAGCCTGTGCCCAGTCTGAGCTGGCTGCTATAAACAAAAGGGACTGTACAAAAATAGTATCTAGCTGTGCATTTTTATTACCCAGTAAAACAGGCTTTTTATGTATTCTGACTACATTTTGAATAATATGTGCTGAGTTGTATGTAAATGTTTCCTGCTGGGTTTTGTTGGTTTTATTATTATTATTTTTTTAATTCTCCTAATGGGACATGCAGTCCTTGGAATGCCCTTAAATGCAGGACTATGTGATTATCAGCACACTCTCACTGCAAGGCCAATGCAGTTCGTTTATACTTGACACTAAAAAGATTTTACATTTAGGCTAAGCATTTGTGTGTTTTACACTTCCTTTCTAAAAGACCTTAGCTCCATCATTCCCTTTGTCTCTGAAAGCTGAAGAGAAAGGCCACCTAATCATTCCCTGCTCCTGACAAAGAGGGGCATCAGTTCATCTCTGTGCTAGCCAATAGTTTTTCAGAAGAGAAAGAACACTTTTCAGTTGCAGTCCTCTTAGTGTAAATCAGGACAGTCAACCAGCAAGAGTACCTGCAGAACCAGAGGAGTCACAGGATGATGGAAGAATAGAAAGCATCAGTAAATCTTCCTCTGATCAAGCCTTGAGATTTGGCAAGTATGCAGAGAAATAAAGAACCCCATGCTTCATGGTTACCCTTCTTGGACCAAAAGCCACAGCCGTAGCACCATAAGCAGAGGAAGTTTGGATCAGAATGGCCAGGAAGAATATAAATTCATGTTGTATGGCTGTGTCTTTGTGGGATAATTACTGAATATGATTTAGAAATTAAACTTATATTTAAAAATGTAGCATTGTTCACACATAAAGGAAAAACGGACTTTCAGGGTAAGCTGCAGCTGCACGTGGTATGCCAGGAATTTACTCCACAGCAGTTCCCGTGGCAACATTGCTTGACGGAGGATGGAGCAGAGTGGAGATTCTGCGGCCAAACTCTGTCCCAACACCAGCAGAGATGGGAACTAGGTGGTACTTAAAACTGATAAGCTGCATACTTGATGCCCTGAGCCAACGGCCTGTCATCTTTTGACAAAATGCTGTCCTTTGTGTGAACTTTGCTTCATTATAATGCATTTTAATACGAAAACACACCTCCACCTCCAATGCTACCCACCTCCAAAGTGAGACCACCCCTCTTTGAGCATGCTCTTTGAATTTTTTGTGGCATATACCTTTAAAAGCGAAGCGAGGAAAATTTACACCAATAACAACAAAGGTATGTATGACTAGAGTCACTCCAGCTCCACCTTGAAAGCGAAAAATACTATAAAAATGACCCAAAAAGTGGGGGGCTTTAGGGAAGAAATCATCGTGGACGAGCCGAGGAAAACCCCATCAGCAGACTACTCTCGACTCCTGGGACCAGTCGACGGGCTGGACCTTTCTTCCCCCCCATAGGGATGCCTTTGGGTAAGAATCATAGAATCATAGAATCATAGAATCGTAAGGGTTGGAAAGGACCTTAAGATCATCTAGTTCCAACCCCCCTGCCATGGGCAGGGACACCTTGCCCTAAACCACGTGGCTCAAGGCTCTGTCCAACCTGGCCTTGAACACCGCCAGGGATGGAGCATCCACAACCACCCTGGGCAACCCATTCCAGTGCTTCACCACCCTCACTGTAAAGAACTTCCTTATATCTACCCTGAACTTCCCCTGTTTAAGTTTGAACCCATTACCCCTTGTCCTACCACTACAGTCCCTAAGGAAGAGTCCCTCCCCAGCATCCTTGTAGACCCCCTTCAGATACTGGAAGGCTGCTATGAGGTCACCACGCAGCCTTCTCTTCTCCAGGCTGAACAGCCCCAACTCTCTCAGCCTGTCTTCATACGGGAGGTGCTCCAGCCCTCTTATCATCCTCGTGGCCCTCCTCTGGACTCGCTCCAACAGCTCCATGTCCTTCTTATGTTGAGGACACCAGAACTGTACACAGTACTCCAAGCGAGGTCTCACGAGAGCAGAGTAGAGGGGCAGGATCACTTCCTTGGACCTGCTGGTCACGCTTCTTTTGATGCAGCCCAGGATATGGTTGGCTTTCTGGGCTGCAAGCGCACACTGCCTGCTCATGTTAAGCTTCTCGTCAACCAACACCCCCAAGTCCTTTTCTGCAGGGCTGCTCTGAATCTCTTCTCTGCCCAGCCTGTAGCAGTGCCTGGGATTGCCCCGACCCAGGTGTAGGACCTTACACTTGGCTTGGTTAAACTTCATAAGGTTGGCATTGGCCCACCTCACAAGCGTGTCAAGGTCCCTCTGGATGGCATCCCTTCCCTCCAGCGTTTCAACTGAACCACACAGCTTGGTGTCGTCGGCAAACTTGCTGAGGGCACACTCAATCCCACTGTCCATGTCGCCGACAAAGATGTTGAACAGGACCGGTCCCAACACCGATCCCTGAGGGACACCACTCGTTACAGGTTTCCAACTGGACATCGAGCCATTTACCACAACTCTCTGCATGCGGCCATCGAGCCAGTTTTTTATCCACCGAGTGGTCCATCTATCAAATTGATGTCTCTCCAATTTAGAGACAAGGATGTCATGCGGGACAGTGTCGAACGCTTTGCACAAGTCCAGGTAGATGACATCAACTGCTCTGCCGCTGTCCATCAGTTCCGTGGCTCCATCATAGAAGGCCACCAAATTGGTCAGGCAGGATTTCCCCTTAGTGAAGCCATGTTGGCTGTCACCAACCACCTCGTTGTTTTTCATGTGCCTTAGCATGTTTTCCAGGAGAAACTGTTCCAAGATTTTGCCAGGCACAGAGGTGAGGCTGACTGGTCTGTAGTTCCCTGGGTCTTCCACCTTCCCCTTCTTGAAAATGGGGGTTATATTGCCCTTCTTCCAGTCATCGGGAACTTCACCTGACTGCCAGGATTTTTTGAATATGATGGACAGTGGTTTAGCAACTTCATTCGCCAGCTCCTTCAGGACCCGTGGATGGATTTCATCAGGTCCCATGGACTTGTGCACGTTCAGGTTCTTAAGATGGTCTCGAATCTGATCCTCTCCTACAGTGGGCCTAAGGTCTTCGTTCTCACAGTCCCTGCATTTGCTTTCCAAGACTTGGGTGGTGTGGTCAGAGCATTTGCTGGTGAAGACTGAGGCAAAGAAGTCATTAAGAACCTCAGCCTTCTCCAAATCCATGGTAGCCAGTTCTCCTGATAGCTTCTGGAGAGGGCCTACATTGTCCCTAGTAAGACTTGCACTGTATCCAGTGCTTCCCCGGGAAAATTGGGAATCTCTATATAGAGTTACTTTTTACTTTTATACTTTAAAGCCAGGCTGTATTATTCATAACTTTGTCGCGCGGTTGTATACTTTATTATTTGCACGTGCTTTTGCAGACAGTGTATTTGTCACCGGCAATCCACAAGAACCTGTATCCGTTGCTTTAATAAACTGCACTGTTTAAGTAGCTAATCGTAAATCTCTCACTGAACGCGACCAGCTCCCTCAGTGTGGCCGTGCTAGTTCGTGAGCACGATTAGACTGAAGGTGCAGTGCACTATTAGTGCATCCGGAATCGTGATTATTCAACATATTGAATGCGACCGGACTGATAGTGGCAAATTGGGCATCACTCAGAATCTAAGCCTAGCCGCACCCAGCCCCTCTAATATCTGAGGATCAGCTGGAAAGCAAGGGGGTTTATTTTCTGCCAAATTATTTTACCCTTTTTCACACAACAGAAAATTGGCATAGTCGGCAGGATTGCCATGGATAAACTGCTGCAAAAATATGATTGTGCCCCTTCCCTGGCTGGGAAGGAGTGGGCCCAAAAATTTTGGAAAGATGAAGAGAAAGTGGTAGAACGTATTGAACAATGTCAGGCTTTACAAAAGATCAGAGTGGGAAAAGCTAAAAATGTTATTTGTGCAGTGTTAGGTGCCTGTTTATCTTGTGCACAAGAAGAAGCTAAAAATGCCCCTGCTCCTAATCTGATTTCTGCTGTAGAATATACAGCTCTGAAATCAGAAAATGAGGTGCTGAAGTCCTCATTAGCTTTTCATAAGGAGACAGGAGAAAAACTAGAGGCTCGAAATGATGAACTTGCAAGCAACAATGAAAAATTAGAAACTCGAAATAATCAACTTGCAAGTGAAAATGAAAAATTAAAAACTCAAAATGATCAGCTTGCAAGCAAAAATGAAAAACTAGAAGCTCGAAATGATGAACTTATATCACAAGCTGAACGATTTGGGGTTGAAAATAAGATCTTAGGATCCCGAGTTGATCGATTAATGAATCAAAATTATCAACTTAAATTACTACTGGAAAAGGTGAATGGGCTGTTGGATAAAATGCAACCTTCTGCTCCGGTCCAGCAGATTCGTAGGTTAATGCGTTGCCCAGCTCAGACAGAAGATTTCTGGTCTGACAGTGATGATGATGAGGTGGAAGGGAGCCTTGCTTTTCAATCGATTCCCTTACGACCTCTGATTAAAACTGAAACTGCTGTTGATAGTGATGAGGAGGTCCACACTATTGTGCGTACCACTCCATGGTCACCAACAGAATTACTGAAATTAAAGGAAAAATACTCAAGACGGGCAGGAGAGTCTGAGACAGAGTATCTATGGCGAGTCTCCCTGCAGGGAGGAGATATGGTTATGTTAAATGAGGAAGAAGCAGGAGGTTTTTGGGGGCCTGGAGTATTTTTAACTTCCTTGCCAGGGGATCATCATTATTCTCTAACTGCTCGAGTTGCATACTGGGCAGGTGGTATGGACCCACGGGAGAGAGGGGAACCACTATCGATCCAAACCACAAGCTACATTGATCTAGCTGAGGCTGTACAGAAAGCAGCTTGCATACAAGCAATGTATAATAGAGATGAGCTGCGGAAATCCCTGATGTCAGCACCTATTGATCCGGATTGATTAAATCCTCTCATTCGGGGTTTTCCTAATTGCCTTAAAACATTTGTTGTCAATATTCAGGACCGTATACGAAGTCAAGGTCGTAGGCAAGGCCAACAGGCTTATGCACTAACCTGGAACGAATTTGTACAAGAAGTAGACAAATATGGATGCCAAATGGGCTGGGTCGGTTCATTCAGAGAAAAAACCCCCAATCACACCCAAAGGGTTCGCCAAGTCTACACTCAAAATTCTAAATCTGACCAAACTTATACTCAAAATTTTAAATCTGATCGTTTTCCTACCCAGAACTCTAAATCTGATGGGAGGTTTAAACCTAACAAGGAACGGAATGAATTGTGGCGTAAGGTCCTAAGTCTGGGTATGCCTCAACAATTCCTACATGGTTTCTCTACAGAGGATCTCCGTATATTGGTCCGATCTCTATCTAGAAAGAATAACCCGGTAGGGGGAAAGTGTTTAACTGGAGAATCCCCGACCCATGAGGAAGGCGTGCCCTCTGCACCAGAATGCAACCTGATCGATCTGTCAGAACCCCAGCAAAAAAACTTGCATCCCTGGGGAGGGCAGTGAGCCACCCTGCCCGGCGGGTGTTAGCAGTACAATGGCTCTCTAATAAAAACTCTGAACCTATTATTGCCATTCCGGTTGGACCCCGAAAAATATTAGTAAACTTTCTTATTGATACTGGAGCCCAAATGTCAGTGATCACTAATGAGACGGCACAAACCCTGGGTATAAAACCTACCCGACGCCGAGTTAAATTCACAGGAATTGATGGCGTGATAAAGGAATGCCCCACTGCAAAAATAACCCTCTGGTTGCCAGAGGAACAGAGACTGACTCGGGCAGAAGTATTAGTGGGTGCCGCATATACCAACCTTCTAGGATTTGACATATTGTGTGGACGAACGTGGAAACTCCCAGATGGAACTATGTGGAGTTTTGCAGGACATGAAAAGGAATCAGGCACAATGAGGTTAAGTCTGCTAGAAACATCCATACCCTTACCTGCATCTAAAGTTACCAATGTCAGGCAATACCCATTGCCTGCAGCAGCACTTACAGGGGTTGACGGGGTGGTGACAGAGTTGGAGAAAAGAGGCATCATTAAAAGAACTCACTCACCCTATAATTCACCGGTGTGGCCAGTCAAGAAACCCACCGGGCAGTGGCGTTTCACAGTAGATTACCGACAGTTAAATGCCAATACTGAACCCCTAACTGCGGCAGTTCCAAATATTGCTGAAATTGTGACAATGGTACAGGGAGCTGTCCATTCTTGGATGGCTGCCCTAGATGTTAAAGATATGTTTTTCATGATTCCCCTCCTTGAGCAGGACAAAGCGCAATTTGCATTCACGTGGAAAGGGATCCAATATACTTTTAATCGACTTCCACAAGGATATAAACATTCCCCCACCATTGCTCACAATGCTTTGGCTAAAGTCTTAGCAGAAATTCCTGTTCCACCTGGCAACACTGTATATCAATACATTGATGACATCCTAATAGGGGGAGAAAACCAAGAAAGTGTAAAAGACACAATGGAAAACATTCGGGGAACATTACTCGAACTGGGCTTAGAAATCCCAGACTCAAAGTGTCAGGGACCTGCACAAGAGGTCAAATTTCTGGGCGTCTGGTGGATTAAAGGAGCTGCTTCTATCCCTCAGGACACCCTAAAAAACCTAGAACATGGACAAAATCCATCCAGCGTAAAGGAATTACAGCAAGTTTTGGGAGCTCTAGGTTACTGGCGTAAACATATTCCTGGCTTCTCCATTATTGCCCGTCCCCTTTATAGTTTGCTCAAAAAGGGAAAAGAGTGGGAATGGACTGAACAACACACCAATGCACTGGAATTACTAATAAAAGAGCTAAGATTATTCCAACAGCTAGGTCCTATCCACCCCACTGACCCTATCCATGTAGAATGGGGGTTCAGCAAACATGGCTCTCACTGTAACTTATGGCAAAAGGGGCCAGAAGGACCAGAAAGACCACTGGAGTTTAGCTCTCACTCTTTCAATGATACCAAAAGGAGGTATTCGGATCTTGAGAAAGGCCTACCATCCCTAGTGCGAGCGGTGAAACGAGCAGAACAAATAAGAAGAGAACAGAGTGTAATCATTCGGGGGCCTTTTCGCCTCCTAGATGTGGTCCGTAAAGGAATGGCACCACCATCTGGCATTGCCCAAAAACCTACAGTTCATAAGTGGTATGCTTATTTAGAGGGCATTAATGAAATTATGCCAATCTCTGAAGGCAATGTTAAAGTATCCAAACTGCAAAAGGACATAGATGGCACTCTGTTATTCCAATCTCCACCAAATAAACCATCTCCGATTCAAGAAGCACCCTCTCTGAAGGAAGGCAGTGATCTTACTGGAGTGTGGTTTACAGATGCCTCATCTTATCGAGAGAATAATAAGTGGAAATACAAGGCTGTAGCACTGGAGGTAGCAACAGGGGAAAGAATAACTGAAACGGGTGAAGGAAGTGCACAAGTAGGGGAGCTTAGAGCAGTCCTACTAGCTGCACAACATGGGGCTAGTCACATTTACACTGATTCATATGCTGTTTTCAAAGGAGCCACCGAATGGGTGGGTCATTGGGCAGCAAATGACTGGCAGGTGAACAGGGTCCCAGTTTGGGAAACCAATAGCTGGAAACAACTGTTGGAAATAGGGGAACAAAATGTACTACATATTGGTTGGGTAAAAGGACATGACCGTTCAAACTCAATCACTGCTCAATTTAACCAGCAGGTAGGCAGCCTCATGCAACTGAGGCAAATTGATATTTCAAATGATGATCAGAAATGGGAACGCTTACTCGAATGGTTACATGTTAAACGTGGCCATACCGGACGGGCTGATTTATATCGGGAAGGTTTAGCCCGAGGATGGCCTGTATCGGTTAAGCTGTGTGAACAGGTAGTGACTGCCTGCTCACAATGTCGCTTACAACTCAATAAAGACCATCCGAGTAAAGCCCCTCCTTTACATATTCGGGACAGGAAAACATTGTGGCATTCCTGGCAAATTGACTATATTGGACCATTGAGACCATCAGGTGGAAAGAAATATGTCTTGGTGGGAGTAGAAATCATCTCTGGACTCACTGTGGCCACTGACTTTACATCAGCCACAGGAGAAAACACAGTAAAGGGCCTTAAGGAGTGGTTTAGCACACTTCCCCTTCCAGAGGAAATCCAAAGTGACAACGGGTCACATTTTACAGCCACAATAGTACAAGACTGGGCCAAAGAAGAAGGGATTCAGTGGGTATTCCACACCCCCTACTATCCCCAAGCTAATGGCATTGTGGAACGCACCAATGGATTGGTTAAGCATTTTGCAAAAACTCATGAATCTGGGTGGCATTTGCGATTGAATGATGCCATCTATCAATTAAATAACAGATGGAGTGGAGATGGCTGTCCCAAAATGAAAGCTTTTTGTGCATCTGCTAATGTAATCTCCCCAAAGGTTCATACCGAGCCAGAAGAACACCTTACGGGACTTCACACCGGACAACCGGTACTGGTGAAGATGCCCCAGATTGGAACAGTACCAATGGTACTAGTTACACCCAAAAATCCCTATGCATGGGAAGCCAAAGACTGTTCAGGAAAGGTACACCAGATTAGCACCCGGTGGATCTCACCTTCTTTTTAACCCTGTCGGTCAAATAAGACCGAGCATGTTTCTCTTCCCTTTTTGTGTTCATAGGAACCCTAGATGAACTGCACGTGGACAGACGGATTGGCCTACGCTAACCTTGAGTGCATCCAGGGAATCTTGTCACTCATCTTAGCCGTAATATTATTTCTGTTGTGCATGATTGTTTGCAAACCTAAGTTTTAAGATAATGAACCAACGAATTGTATCAACGACATTATGTCTTATCTTAACAATGCAGGTCCTTCTCGCTATAGACCTGCAATGGCCCTGGTCTCAAGCTCACATAAAATACACAGGGAGCATGGGATTAAATTCTAACAAAGGCTTAAATCTGTCAACGGTGGTAATGCACGGGACGGAGGTGTACTTGGGAAACGAGTGGGGCTGGGATAGCACAAACAGACTTCCACAGTTGCTGGGGGCAGTGGGAGAACAAATAAAGGTAGGATGCAGGGTTATCAATGGATCCACTCACCAACGAGTAACTCAAATCTCTGTAACTGAAATAAAAACTGAGGAGAAACAAATAAAAACCTGTGCTGAGGAGCAATGGGACTGTTGGTCCAATTTTACTTTGGTCCAACCAGTCTTTGTGGTCTGCCTCTGGGCACAAAACAGATTAACACAGATTAATTAACAGATTAACATGACAACAGATTAACATGACAACAGCCTCTGTGATCTAAACAAATTGAAATACCCTTTGCGGTCCTCTCTTCTAGCTTTGGGAAATCACCAATGGCTTTTATCGAATATATTACCTCAATGGGAAGAAACAAGTGAAAAAGACCACCAACTATATGGGATAATGCAATTGAATTTGAGAGGAAATTTCAGTCTTGGTGGTACCTGGTTAACTTCACTTACGATCCCACTGAGAGTAAAGTCACTGCTTTTGTCTTAACGATACGCAATGCTTCGGTATACACTATATACCCAATCATTGCGCTGGGGTTGAATCACCACGGGACTATACTCTATCCAATAGAACATAGAGTATGGGCACAATACGAAAATAAATGGCAAACTGTCGATGTTGATGCATGCACGACACGAAGCCAACAAGGATTTATTTGTGAGAGTAATACCATTAAAGCGCAAGACATTTGTCTTGACACTGAAAAAAATGTTTGTCATTTTGAAATACATCCCCATGAAATTCCAAAATCTGTGCTTATATATGTTGGAAAAGGATGTGCTTGTATGAGAACTCTTTGTAATTCTGTACTGATAGATGACACTGTTATAGGTATAAATAGCCACTCGAACCTTTGTGTTTGTAACTTCACTAACATTATTGGATGTGACTTTAATTATTCAGCTCCTGTCACATCTCATCAATTGCTGCAATCGGACTATACACTGACTAATGATCTACTACTCGCTCCTATCGGAATGAACCTTAAGTTAGTGAAAAAGCTACTACACCATGATGAATTGAAGCAATTGCTGATCCAGGCCAGAGAGAGTGGACAAAAGACTCTAATTACCATCCACCATGATGCGGAAGAAGTCCATCAAGTGCTAGAAAGAGTCAAGAAAGATGGAAGACATGAATGGTGGGACACTCTTTTTGGATGGTCACCAACCACCACAGGGATTCTCAACGGGATGCTCCACCCTGTTGTGATCTTGCTAATGCTCACTATATTATGTTTTGCTTTGACAATTGCTTTATATGTTAGGCTTTGGATTATGATGAAACACTTAACTCATTTGATATCCCCACAAGATATATATGGACTCGACAACCCTCACTCAAAGACTATATGGGATATTCCCAATTCCCTCTAAGTATCGTGAAGCTTGAGTGACTATAGTCACGGGGTGGAATATGTGGGATAATTACTGAATATGATTTAGAAATTAAACTTATATTTAAAAATGTAGCATTGCTCACACATAAAGGAAAAATGGACTTTCAGGGTAAGCTGCAGCTGCACGTGGTATGCCAGGAATTTACTCCACAGCAGTTCCCGTGGCAACATTGCTTGACGGAGGATGGAGCAGAGTGGAGATTCTGCGGCCAAACTCTGTCCCAACACCAGCAGAGATGGGAACTAGGTGGTACTTAAAACTGATAAGCTGCATACTTGATGCCCTGAGCCAACGGCCTGTCATCTTTTGACAAAATGCTGTCCTTTGTGTGAACTTTGCTTCATTATAATGCATTTTAATACGAAAACACACCTCCACCTCCAATGCTACCCACCTCCAAAGTGAGACCACCCCTCTTTGAGCATGCTCTTTGAATTTTTTGTGGCATATACCTTTAAAAGCGAAGCGAGGAAAATTTACACCAATAACAACAAAGGTATGTATGACTAGAGTCACTCCAGCTCCACCTTGAAAGCGAAAAATACTATAAAAATGACCCAAAAAGTGGGGGGCTTTAGGGAAGACATCATCGTGGACGAGCCGAGGAAAACCCCATCAGCAGACTACTCTCGACTCCTGGGACCGGTCAACGGGCTGGACCTTTCTTCCCCCCCATAGGGACGCCTTTGGGTAAGACTTGCACTGTATCCAGTGCTTCCCCGGGAAAATTAGGAATCTCTATATAGAGTTACTTTTTACTTTTATACTTTAAAGCCAGGCTGTATTATTCATAACTTTGTCGCGCGGTTGTATACCTTATTATTTGCACGTGCTTTTGCAGACAGTGTATTTATCACTGGCAATCCACAAGAACCTGTATCTGTTGCTTTAATAAACTGCACTGTTTAAGTAGCTAATCGTAAATCTCTCACTGAACGTGACCAGCTCCCTCAGTGTGGCCGTGCTAGTTCGTGAGCACAATTAGACTGAAGGTGCAGTGCACTATTAGTGCATCTGGAATCGTGATTATTCAACATATTGAATGCGACCGGACTGATAGTGGCAAATTGGGCATCACTCAGAATCTAAGCCTAGCCGCACCCAGCCCCTCTAATATCTGAGGATCAGCTGGAAAGCAAGGGGGTTTATTTTCTGCCAAATTATTTTACCCTTTTTCATGCAACAGTCTTGCATTGGGAACACTTTTCCAGTAATGGCATATTCCAGCCAGTATGACCAGAGCAGTGGTTGTTTAGGTAATGCTGGCTGGAAGCTGTACATAGGAAGCATAGTATCACACAATCATAGAATAGTTAGGGTTGGAAAGGACCTTAAGATCATCTAGTTCCAACCCCCCTGCCATGGGCAGGGACACCTGACACTAGACCATGTTGCCCAAGGCTCTGTCCAACCTGGCCTTGAACACCACCAGGGATGGAGCATTTACCACTTCCTTGGGCAATCTGTTCCAGTGCCTCACCACCCTCAAAGAACTCCTTCCTTATGTTCAACCTGAACTTCCCCTGTCTAAATTTAAACTCATTACCCCTTGTCCTATCACTAAAATCCCTGATGAAGAGTCCTTCTCCAGCATCCTTGCAGGCTCCCATCAGATACTGGAAGGCTGCTCTGAGGTCACCATGCAGCCTTCTCTTCTCCAGGCTGAACAGCCCCAACTCTCTCAGCCTGTCTTCATACGGGAGGTGCTCCAGCCCCCTGATCATCCTCGTGGCCTGGACTTGTTCCAACAGCTCCATGTCCTTTTTATTTTGAGGACACCAGAACTGTACACAGTACTCCAAGTGGGGTCTCACGAGTACAAAGTAGAGGGGCAGGATCACCTCCTTTGACCTGCTGGTCACACTTTTGATGCAGACCAGGACGCGGTTGGCTTTCTGGGCTGTGAGCACACACTGCCGGCTCATGTTAAGTTTCTCTTCAACCAACACCCCCCAGTCGTTCTCCGCAGGGCTGCTCTGAATCTCTTCTCTGCCCAACCTGTAGCAGTGCCTGGGATTGCCCCGACCCAGGTGTAGGACCTTGCGCTTCCCTTTGTTGATCTTCATGAGGTTGAGCATTGGCCCACCTCACAAGCGTGTCAAGGTCCCTCTGGATGGCATCCCTCCCCTCCACTGTATCAACCGAACCACACAGCTTGGCGTCATCAGCAAACTTGCTGACGGTGCACTCAATCCCACTGTCCATGTCACCAACAAAGACGTTGAACAGGATTGGTGCCAACATCGACCCCTAAGGGACACCTCTCATTACCAGTCTCCAGTTGGACATTGAGCCATTGACCTCAAATCTCTGCATGTGGCCATCCAGCCAATTCTTTATCCACCAAGTGGTCCATCCATCAAATTTATGTCCCTCCAGTTTAGAGAAAAGGATGTCATGCGGAACAATGTCGAACGCTTTGCACAAGTCCAGGTAGATGATGTTATTTGCTCTGCCCCTATCCATCAGTTCCGTAGCCCCATCATAGAGGGACACCAAATTGGTCAGGCAGGATTTCCCCTTAGTGAAGCCATGATGGCTGTCACCAACCACCTCATTGTTTTTCATGTGCCCCAGCATGCTTTCCAGGAGAATCTGCTCCAAGATATTGCCAGGCACAGAGGTGAGACTGACTGGTCTGTAGTTCCCTGGGTCTTCCATTTTCCCTTTTGTTGAGGTTTAAGCCCAGCTGGTAACTCAGAACCACGCAGCTGCTTGCTCACTCCCCTACTTCTTCCCCCCCACTCCTGGAGGGATGGGGAGGAGAACTGAAAGAATGTAAATCCCACAGGTTGAGATAAGAACAGTCCAATAACTAAGGTACCATACAAAACTGCTACTACTACCACTAATAATAATAATGATAAGGGAAATAACAAGGGGAAAGAATATAAAACTAAGAGGGGAAAGGAAAAAACCCCCAATAAACACAAGTGACGCACAATGCGATCGCTCACCACCCAATGACCGATACCCAGCCTGACCCGAGCAGTGATCTAGGCCTTCCGGGTAACTCCCCCCAGTTTATATAGTGGGCATGACATGCTATGGTATGGAATACCGCTTTGGCTAGTTTGGGTCAGGCGTCCTGTCTCTGCTTCCTCCCGGCTTCTTGTGCCCCTCCTCACTGGCAGAGCGTGAGAGACTGAAAAGTCCTTGATCGGAGTAGACATTACTTAGCAATGTCAACTGAAAACATTAGTGTTTTATCAGCATTGTTCTCAGACTAAAATTGAAAACACAGCACTGCACCAGCTACTGAGAAGGAGAAAAATGACTGATACAGCTGAACCCAGGACACCTTTCTTGGAAATAAGGGTTATATTTCCCTTTTTCCAGTCATCAGGAACTTCACCTGACTGCCATCATTTTTCAGATATGATGGACAGTGGCTTAGCAACTTCATTTGTCAGCTCCTTCAGGACCTGCAGATGGATTTCATCAGGTCCCATGGACTTGTGCACATTCAGGTTCTTAAGATGGTCTCGAACCTGATCCTCTCCTACAGTGGGCCTAAGGTCTTCATTCTCACAGTCCCTGCATCTGCCTTCCAAGACTTGGGCGGCGTGGTCGGAGTGCTTCTGGTGAAGACTGAGGCAAAGAAGTCATTGAGAACCTCAGCCTTCTCCAAATCCAGGGTAGCCAGTTCTCCTGTTTCCTTCTGGAGAGGGCCCACACTATCCCTAGTCTGTCTTTTGTTTGTGACATACCTATAGAAGCCTTTCCTGTAATCTTTCACATCCCTTGCCAGACTCAGTTCTAACTGGGCCTTAGCTTTCCTGACCTAATATCTAGCTTCCTGGAAAATGTCCCTGTATTCTTCCCAGGTCGCCTGTCCTCACTTCTACCTTTTATAAGCTTTTTTTTTCCCTCTAAGTTTCCTCAGCAGCTCCTTATCCATCCATGGATGCCTCCTGGCCTTCCTGCCCCATTTCCTTCTAGTTGGGACACATCACTCCTGAGCTTGTAGCAGGTGATTCTTGAATATCAACCAGCAGTCTTGGGCCCCCCTGCCCTCTAGGACTGTATCCCATGAAACCTTACTAAGGAGGTTCCTGAAGAGGCCAAAGTCTGCTCTCTTGAAGTCCAGGGCACTGAGCTTGCTGCATGCTCTTCTCACTGTCCTGAGGATCTCAAACTCAACCATCTCGTGATCACTACAGCCAAGGCTGCCCTGGAGCATCACATTCCCCACCATCCCCTCCCTGTTGGTGAGTGCAAGGTCAAGCATGGCACCTCTCCTTGTCGGCTCCTCTATTACTTGCAAGAGGAAGTTGTCTTCCACACAATCGAGGAACCTCCTGGATTGTTTGTGCCAGGCTGTACCGTCCCTTCAACAGATATCAGGATGGTTGAAGTCCCCCATGAAGACAAGGGCCTGCGAGTGTGAGGCTGATCCTATCTGTCTATAGAGCACTTCATCCACAGAGTCCTCTTGATCAGGTGGTCTGTAACAGATCCCCACCGTAATGTCCCCCATTGCCTTTTTCCCTTTGACCCTGACCCACAAGCTCTCTGTTGGCTCATCACCTGTCCCCAGACAGAGTTCCATACTTTCCAGCCTATCATTGACATAAATAGCTACACCCCCTCCCCGTCTGCCTGGCCTATCTTTCCTAAAGAGCCTGTAACCTTCCATTCCAACACTCCAGTCATAGGAGCCATCCCACCGTGTTTCTGTGATTCCAACAATGTCATATCCCTGTAGACATGCACACATCTCTAATTCCTCTCATTTATTCCCCATACTACAGGCGTTTGTATAGAGGCATCTGAGCCAAGCTCTGAATAAAGCCGACTCATTAGCTGGAGCAGCTGAAGTAGCTCTGCATCACTCTGAGCATTTATTATAGGTGCTGGCATCTGACTGGGAGTGTTCAGATGGATCAGTGCCCCCCTCCCCCAACAAACCTAGTTTAAATCTGCCTTGACCAGCCTGGCAAGTCTCCTACCAAAGCAGCTCTTTCCCTTCTTTGTCAGACCAGCTCCACCAGCCTCCAGTAGACTGGGCCTCCCAAATCGAGTCCCATGTTCTAAATAACCAAACCCCTGACTATGGCACCACCGTTCTAACAATTTATTAACCTCCCAGATCTGCCTGGCCTTTTCAAGGTCCTCCTCTTTGACCTGGAGGATCAATGAAAAACTATCTGAGCCCCAGAGCCCCTAACCACCTTTCCCAGAGCTCTGTAGTCCTTCTTAATGTTCTCCAGGCTACTGCTATCTATATCCCTAGCACCCACATGGACCACTAGAAGTGGGTAATAGTAGGACTTACTAGACCAGACAGCCTCTCAGCAACATCCCTGATCTGAGCCCCTGGTAGGCAACACACCTTCCTTGAGATCGGGTCAGGCCGATAGGTGGGTGCCTCTATGCCTTTCAGAGTCACCTATTACTATGACCTGCCACTTTTTTCTGGAAGCACTTTTAGTTCTCCTCTTTACTGGTGTGGCAGCTTGTTGTTTCTTTGGTGCAGTGGGTGTTTCCTCATTAGCCCCCTGCAGAGCTGTGAAGTGGTTCTGGGTGGGGACATTGGATTTTGGAGGAAGCCCTTTGCTTTTAATTGTCCTCTTCCTCCTTTTTTTGTTGGTTTTTTTGGTTACAAGTTCCCAGCTTCCTGGATTAAAGCCCTCCTTCTTTTCTGTTTGTGCTAGTGTGGATGCTTGTGGCCCCTGCGCAGTTTGGGCCTGGAGCAAGCAGTCCAGCTCCCTCTCAGCTTCTCTAATATTTCTTAGTCTATTGACAGTCTCCCACAGCTCAGCCACCTGCTACAGGAGACCCTCCACTCCTGTTTGCTCGTGCTCCCTAGGGAGGTGTTTTATCCTCTCAGGGATGGTGCTGTACCTCCTGGCGCTGCCCCCTATGAGTCAGCTGCTCGCATCCACAGAGCTGCTAGCTCCTGGGCAAGTCTTGTCGAGGACTTGAGGCTCCCTTGCTGGCTCAGGATTGAGACTCCTGGACGCTGTGTTTTCCCCACTCTCTGGTGTTGAAGGCATCCTCTCTGGAGTTACTCATTTCTGCAAATGACTGTTAATGGCCGGAAGAAAGAATGACAGCAAAGATGGGGGAGAAATTGCTTCAAAAACAGTGCAGAGACCTGAAAAGGCTAAGGGAAGAGGAATTTAGTATTATATGGCTGGTTAAAACAGCAGAGGGTGTTTATGGCCATAGAGCTGGAGGATCAGAAGGATCAGGAATCCAAATCAGGGATGGGACTTCTGAACACAAAAAGGGATGGAATATGGTATATGGAAAATAGAGACCATTAAGAATAGAAACATAAACATAGGTGGAAATTTGATAGAGTATTGTAAGAGAAACAGAGGTAAAGTGAGAAGCAAGAAATTAGTAATTCTGAAGATGAAAGCTGGATGAAATTACAGCCTCTCTTACCTGCCCAGCCTTCCCTTCCTCCCTAATCACTTTTGGATTCATTGCCCTGTGTGACACAGGATAATCAGAGGTAATTATATCTCTACAGATTTCATGAAAATTAGTAGTATGGAGAAAGACCTATATAACATCTCTACTATACGTAGAAAAGGCAGATACAATATTACCTTCCATTTAGCAGAATGGAAACTAGAAGGTGACCAGTCAGCACGTGTGCATCTCCCGTCTACTCACAGCATTGCCATCTCTTGCCTAGTCACAGTGTGGCTAACAGAGAAGATAAAGGATATGTGCCTGGGAGGCCAGAATTCATTTGTTCTGTTGCTCATGAAAACAGTGTCCCTGCCATGGCAGGGGGGTTGGAACTAGATGATCTTAAGGTCCTTTCCAACCCTAACTATTCTATGATTCTATGATTCTATGATCTGTTTAAATCTGAAGACTTTTAAGTAAATTATGAGTTGAAAGCTCTACTTCACATGCAAACAACAATGAGGTAGAGCTCTTTTGTCTGCCAACTAGAATTCTAATTATTCAAAGATCTGCTTTTTAGTTTACTATTGTAGACCAGAGATTATTAAAGGGAATTTACTCTTAAAATGAGAATGAGAGAACATGATTCATGTGCTTCCAAAGTTTGACAGAGTACAAATTCACTGGTTTTCATGAAAGTTCAATGTTACAGTTTTAGAATTCAAAATAATAATGTGAAGTCTTACTTAGAAATTAACTAATCGATCAATTAATTACAAAACCTGAAAAATGCCTCAACATTCTTAACTTTCTCCTTATGCAATAAAGTCTCACCATTGTCTAAAAATTTCTCATAAAAATAAATCTTAAAGAAGCAATCTTTCATAAGAATAAGCTAAAATAAAACCCCCATGATTAACAGTACAAAACCGTGTGAAAAGATAGGAGACATTTTTGGTACTCAAAATACAGCATATGCCATTTCTAGTGACAATGCATATAGAGTTTGTGTATTATCAGAAGTAAAAGGAATTAAGAGATTTTTTGAGATCACTATTATGTACAGGATTCTATTTACTTTGGAATGTATTTAAGACACCATTGTAACAAAATCTTGAACTTTTCACTGAAAGATCTGCTGGTGCATTTTGTCCACACCCAGATAACCATAGGTCAAGTAGGATCTGAAATCAAGTTGAGAAATTCTCAAGGATTGTGTCTTCATGCTTAGTAACACAGTCAATAAAGAAGACAGACAACCCTGCAGGGGGGCAAGAAATCCAGATTTAACTGTGATGTGCTGTCTCATGCACAGACATACTGTGTTCTGAGTTACTATAGGTAAAATGAACAGTATGGAATGTGCATTGCAGATGGATCGCTTGCTGAGCAAAGCTTCTTGGCATTCACATACATAGGTGGGAGCCTTTCACTATGGTTCAGATGTAAAAGAGGAAATGAAGGCAAAAAAAAATATTTGGTACATCCATAATGCAAATTCAGACATCATCTAGCTTTTCTAGACATCTCAGTTTTTAATAATGTAAATTAGTGAGGCACACAGTGATAAATTTAGAAGATAGTTATCCAAATTCATAGATATTTTAAAAGGAAGGGCTCATCGGAAATCAGTATTACAACAGAGAGGCCCCCTTCTTGAAGCCTTAGCTGGTTGGTCAACAGTTCAAGAGAAAACAAGTAGTTGACATCAGAGCTGCCCATAGATCTCAGCTGTTAACAGAAGAGATCATCTTCCCAGGTAACTGCCCTCTCTCATTTGAAATACATCTCCACTGATAGAGCAACAGATTGAGTTTGATGGATATTCTTGTTGCATTCTGAGGTGTGAAGAAAAGGCCTGAACTGCACATATGCTATAGAAGACAGTTTTCGCTATTACTTCTGGTGGCTCATTGTAGCTGTTACTGCTTTGTTCACAACCTTTGCACTCCACAATGTCTCTTGAAAATACAGCATTTTTTTTCACTGGTTGCCTTCAATTAAAGTGGCATTTCTGCTCTAGAGTATAATCTGTAAAATGACATTTGACTCGGTTTTTCTGACTCCCAATCAAGTGTGTTCATTTTACGTATGTAAATGTGCATGCCAGTAGGCACAACCTGATAGACAAGCTGGTTCTTTTCTTCATCTTGTCTCGATGACTATGCCCTTAATTAATTCCTGCATTGCTTCAATGAAACTGCTTATATACAGTTGTGTAGAAGATGCAAAGAACGGATATAATCCATCTTGCCCTACCTGAATTTTGTATCTGCACTTAAACAGGAATATAAATTAGTTAAAAATATTTTTTTATAAACCAAGCAGTTAGTTATTCATGAACGCATACATCTAGAGGAAGGGTCTGCTAAAGCAGTATTTGTATGACAGGTTTTAAAAAGTTAAATTTCACTTTAAAGTCAGGAAGAATCATGTAGTTTGTGAGAAGGTTGTCCATGAGTGACACAGGAATTTTTTTCTTTTATTTAATTGTATTTTTTTTCCCCAAACTTGACTTTTATAAACAGTTAAATCACCACAACGCCCCCTCAGTGCAGATAGGAATGACTGCCAGAACCCTTTGGTATAAGGAATCTGAAAGCAACTTAAAGCAGAGAGGATGAATAAAAGCTTGATGCAGATTTGATCTTAAGTCCTCTAGAACATCTATCTTCCTTTTCTTTCTATTTCGAGTTTTTCCCTGAGCAAATAGCTTTTCTGAAGAAAATACCATCTAACCAGGACTGATACTTATCCCCACAGTAATCAGTTGTCAAGAGATTATCCCACTTGGATGGCATGATAAATATGTCTTAGAATGAACAAAATCCAGTAGGAGTTGGAAAGGACAGCTTGCACATTTCTGATGTGCCTTCCAACACGAGCATAGAGTCTTTACAGAACTGTTCAAGACAGGCAGTATTAGAATTCCTCAAAACCTAAACGTACTGACTTTAATTTTAGAATAAACAGTGATTTCTAGAGATGGTGTAGGGGTCTGATGATCTTGAAAGAACTGGAATAGTGAGTCTATTTTAACTTCCTATTCATACCTTCATAAAAGGAATTTTGTAGAATGAAGAATATTATTTACTCCATTGAAAAGGTATTCATGGCAGAAATAATTATTTTTTTAAAGTCAGAAAAATAGGGGGAGCATAATACTAAAGAAACCTAGTACTCTGACATAAATTTTTAAATTTTCTCAAATACACATAATTTAAATAATTAAAAATAAAGTGTTTGGTCCTCCAGTCTTACTAAAGTCCCATCACCACACGGCTTTTGGGGAATTGGTGAGATACATTGTAAGCCTGGATGTAGACTTGGTTATTTTGGCATCCAAGGACTCCATGCCAACTGATACTGAATCTCTGTCCTGGGTTCAGCTGTAAGTTATTTTCCTCCTCCTTAGTAGCTGGTGCAGTGCTGTGTTTTTGACTTTAGTGTGAGAACAATATGATAACACACCAATGTTTTTAGTTGTTGCTAAGTAATGCTTACTCTGATCAAGGACTTTCAGTCTCGTGCTCTGCCAGTGAGGAGGGGCACGAGAAGCCAGGAGGAAGCAGAGACAGGACAAGTGACCCAAACTAGTCAAAGGGGTATTCCATACCATAGCATGTCATGCCCCCTATATAAACTGGAGGGAGTTACCCAGAAGGCCCAGATCGCTGCTCCAGTCAGGCTGGGTATCGGTCGTCGGGTGGTGAGCAATTGCATTGTGCGTCACTTGTGTTTATTGGGTTTTTTTCCTTTCCCCTCTTAGTTTTATATTCTTTCCCCTTGTTATTTCCCTTATCATTATTATTAGTGGTAGTAGTAGTAGTTTTGTATTATACCTTAGTTACTGGACTGTTCTTATCTCAACCCGTGGGATTTACACTCTTTTGATTCTCCTCCCCATCCCTCTGGGAGTGGGGGGGGGAAGAAGGGGGGAAGTGAGAGAGTGGCTGCATGGTTCTGAGTTCCCGGCTGGGCTTAAACCATGACAGTCCTTTGTGCAGAAGTAGATTCTGGAAATGTTAAAGGTCTTCAGTATCCTTTCAATGCCCTTGAAAGCACCCTGCTCTTTTTGCTGGGAACCAGCATGTTGCTGCACATGCTCTCTGTGTTTTGCCTATGGTGTGACCACCCTGAGAATGCCTAATCTTATCCAATCTTGGAAGTTAAGCGGGGTCCGGCTTGGGTCTTCTCTGAGGTTAAATGACTATTTAAGAATACCACCAAGAGATCTTCCCCAAGGCTGGACAGTCATGAGTGGCACGGTGTGTGGGATTGTATGGGCAAGCTCCTAGACCAGTTGGCTCCTCCAGTGCTTTGGAACTTCACGCCTGAACAAATGCGAAATCTGGAAAATTAGCAGAACACTTAGATGAGGTGTGCTGTTGTCCTGGCAATACCAGAGAGGGACAACTTGCTGCAATGTGCTGGGGCTTGGCCTACGCCTGTAGGGCCCTGTTACATAAGGAGTAGGAAAAAGATGTCTCTGCGAAGCAACAGACAACGCAGCTACTCAAACCCCATGCACAGCAGCTACCCTAAATCCAGCAACAAGCACAGCAGCTACTCAAACCCCAACAATAGACACTGCAGCCACTCCAACCCTAGTGAAAGAGACTGCAGCTAAACCAAAGGATCAATCCATGCCAATATCAGTTGCTCCTATTGTCCTGGGTTCAGCTACAGCAGTCATTTTTCTCCTTCTTAGTAGCTGGTGCAGTGCTGTGTTTTTTAACTTTCAGCCTGGGAATAACGCTGATAACACTGATGTTTTTAGTTGTTGCTAAGTAATGTTTATTCCAACCAAGGACTTTCTCAGTCTCATGCTTTGCCAGGAAGGAGGGGAAGCTGGGAGGAAACAGAGACAGGACACCTGACCCAAACTAGCCAAAGGGGTATTTCATACCACGGCATGTCATGCCCAGTATATAAACTGGGGGGAGTTACCCGGAAGGCCAGATCACTGCTCGGGTCGGGCTGGGTATCAGTCGGTGAGTGGTGAGAAATTGTATCCTCTCCCCTTGTTATTTCACTAATCATTATTATCATTGGTGGTAGCAGTAGTGGTTTGGTATTATACCTTAGTTACTGGACTGCTCTTATCTCAACCCGTGGGAGTTACATTCTTCCGATTCTCCTCCCCATCCCTCCGGGAGAGGGGGGAGGAAGAAGGAGGGGAGTGAGCGAGAAGCTGCGTGGTTCTGAGTTACCGGCTGGGCTCAAACCACGACAGTTCTTTGTGGCGCCCAACGTGGGGCACGAAGGGTTGAGATAACAACAGATCTGACCAGAGTGTGTCTAATCATATTTGTGATAAGCATTCATTGTTACTACTCATCACAATGGTGATTATTTGGCTCTCAGACTTGTTGCGCTTGATCTCAGTGTTTCAGCATGTTGTACCTTACTTACAGCCACTATTTGCTGTTTTAGTGTTTATCGGCTGGGGGGCCTGGGCTAAGGTTATTGTTTCACTGTACTTCATGGTAATGACTTGTAATACAATAGACTCATTGATCATGAAACTGGTCTGGTTTGTGCTTCCAGCGTGGCCATCACCTCTATACTTTGGGAGGTATATAATGAAAAATTTTAGCAATTGCATATCCTTTTTTATCTCCTCAGGAGGTCAACTTATGAAGGAGGCATTCTCTTTCACACCTCATTCCCCCACCAGCATATTTGCAACAGCAGTTGAGAGTTCTGAAGGTTTTAGATGGCCTTTGAATACCCTTGAGACCTGCAGGCAGATTGTGCTGGGGATCAGCATGTTGGCAAACATACGGAGTGTGTTTTACCCATGGCCATCCCATCCTGGGAACACCCTATTTCATCTGATCTCGAAAGTTAAGCAGTATTGGGTTCAAATCTGGTCTAGGGTTAGACGACGATATAGGAGGACCACCAAGAGATTTTCCCTGAGGCTGGACAGTCATGAGTGGCAGGGTGTGTGGGATAGTATGGGCAAGTATCTAGGCCAGTGGGCCCCTCCAGTGCTTTGGAACTTCACCACTGAACAAGTGCAACATCCGGAAAAACTAGTAAAACACTTAAACGAGGTGTGCTTTTGTCCTGGTTATACCAGAGAGGGACAAATCATGGCAACCTGCTGGGGCTTGGCCTATGCCTACAGAGCCCTGCTCAACACTATCCAGCACCTTCAAAGGGAAAAAAATGTCTCTGGATCTGATGGCAAAGCAACAGACAACACAGCTACTCCAACTACAAGCACAGCAGCTACTCAAACCCTGACCACAACAGACAATGCAGCTACTCCAACTTCAAATACAGCAGCTACACCAATCCCAGTGACAAGCAGAGCAGCTACTCAAACCCTGACGGCAACAGACAATGTGGCTACTCCAAGCACCGCAGCTACACCAACCCCAGTGACAAGCAGAGCAGCTACTCAAACCTCGACAGCAACAGACGATGTGGCTACCCCAAGCACCACAGCTACACCAACCCCAGTGATAAGCAGAGCAGCTACTCAAACCCCGACAGCAACAGACAATGTGGCTACCCCAAGCACTGCAGCTACACCAACCCCAGTGACAAGCAGAGCAGCTACTCAAACCTCGACAGCAACAGACGATGTGGCTACCCCAAGCACCACAGCTACACCAACCCCAGTGACAAGCAGAGCAGCTACTCAAACCCCGACAGCAACAGACAATGCAGCTGTTGGTGTTACTCAACTCCCAAGCACAATAGCTGCACCAACCCCGGCAACAGACACTGCAGCCACTCCAATCCTAGTGGAAGATGCTGCAGCCACTCCAATCCTAGTGGCAGGCACTGCAGTCACTCCAACCACAGTGACAAACACTGCAGCTAAACCAAATGGCCAGTTTGTGACAATGTCTGTTGCCCCTGTAAGCAAAAGCAAACGAGAGGCACAAAGAGCAACCTCTGCAGTGAAGAAAGATGAAGACCCAATGCCATTACTACACGGAACAGCATCTGAACAAGAGTTACTACTACATGGATCAGAGGAAGAGGAAGAAGAGGTGACTTCTCGACCCCGGACCTCAACCGAGCTGGGGAATAGGCGAAAAGATTTCACCCGTCTTCCAGGGGAGCACATTGTCAGCTGGTTGCTCTGATGCTGGGACAATCTAGAAGGTAAGGAAGCCAAGCAGCTGGGATCACTTGCTAAGGAAGGAGGAATTGACAAAGCAATTGCAAGAGAGAAGTGAGCCCTCAGCCTTTGGAGGCAGCTCCTGGCAGCTGTGAAGGAAAGGATTCCCTACAAGGATGATGTTATGAGTCGCTCAGCCAGCTGGACCACGATAGAGAAAGGCATCCAGTCCCTGAGGGAATCAGCCATTCTAGAGATGATATATCATAGGCCGGATGCCAGGAACACATCCATAGATCCAGATGAAGTCGAATGTACACGACCCATGTGGCGGAACCTTACACGAAGTGCACCATCATCATATGTCCACACACTGGCATCAATGTCCTGGAATGACGGAGCATCACCAACAGTGGATTACCTGATTCGTCAACTCCGAGAGTTCGAAGACAATCTCACCCCTTCCATCATTTCAGCTGTGGAAAAACTGTCCCAGGAGTTCAAACAGTTGAGAGACGATTTATCTGATCTATCCAGCTCCCCACATGTACCAACCCATGTCTCAGCTATTAAGAGAAGGCGCCCTACTGCTCGAGAAAGAAAATATAGGAGGTACATGCCACGGGCCACCCTATGGTTTTACCTGCGGGATCACGGAGAAGACATGAGAAAGTGGGATGGAAAACCTACCTCAGTTCTGGAGGAGAGGGTGCGTGAATTGAAGAGGTGAACAGTGGTCAAGGATGATCCTCCCAGGAAAGCTGCTGCTCCAGTCTCTGGCGAGCAGTTTCCCAGATGGAGTAGAAGAGCTGATTTTACTCCCGCTCCTGTGATAAGGAATACTAATCCCTTTCTACAAGACCTAAGTGGACAATCTCATGATCACTATTAGAGGGCCCCTGCCTCCAGCCAGGTGGAGGAGAGGGACAATCGGGTTTACTGGACTGTGTGGATCAGATGGCCTGGCACATCAGTCCCACAGAAGTATAAGGCTCTAGTAGATACCGGTGCACAGTGTACCCTGATGCCATCAAGGTATCAAGGGGTGAAACCCATTTCTATTTCTGGAGTGACAGGAGGATCCCAAGCGTTAACTATACTGGAAGCTGAAATCAGCCTAAGTGGGAGGGAGTGGCAAAAGCACCCCATTGTGACTGGTCCAGGGGCTCCATGCATCCTTGGCATAGACTGTCTCAGGAGAGGGTACTTCAAAGACCCAAAAGGGTATAGACGAGCTTGTGGTATCGCTGCCTTGGAAACAGAGGAAATTAAGCAGCTGTCCACCTTGCCTGGTCTCTCAGAGGATCCTTCTGTTGTGGGGTTGCTGAAGGTCGAAGAACAAGTGCCAATTGCGACCACAACAGTGCACCGGCAGCAATATTGCACCAACCGATACTCCTTGATTCCCATCCATAAGCTGATCCATAGACTTGAGAGCCAAGGAGTGATCAGCAGGACCCGCTCACCCTTTAATAGCCCCATATGGCCAGTGCAAAAGTCTAATGGAGAGTGGAGACTAATGGTAGACTATCGTGGCCTGAACAAAGTCACACCACCATTGAGTGCTGCCGTACCAGACATGCTAGAACTTCAATATGAACTGGAGTCAAAGGCAGCCAAGCGGTATGCTACAAATGATATTGCCAATGCATTTTTCTCAATCCCTTTGGCAGCAGAATGCAGGCCACAGTTCGCTTTCACTTGGAGGGGCGTCCGGTACACTTGGAACCGACTGCCCCAGGGGTGGAAACACATCCCTACCATCTGCCATGGATTGATCCAGACTGCACTGGAACAGGGGCAAGCTGCAGAACACCTGCAATACATTGATGTTGTTATCATGTGGGGTGATATAGCAGAAGTTGTTTTTGAGAAAGGGAGGAAGATAATCCAAATCCTGCTGAAGGCCGGTTTTGCCATAAAACGGAGTAAGGTCAAGGGACCTGCACAGGAGATTCAATTTTTGGGAATAAAATGGCAAGATGGAGGTCGCCAGATCCCCACAGACGTGATCAACAAGATAACAGCAATGTCTCCACCAACTAACAAGAAAGAAACACAAGCTTTCTTAGGTGTTGTGGGGTTCTGGAGAATGCACATCCCAAATTACAGTCTGATTGTAAGCCCTCTCTATCACGTGACCCAGAAGAAGAATGATTTCAAATGGGGCCCTGAGCAACAACAAGCCTTTGAAGAAATTAAATGAGAGATAGTTCATGCAGTAGCCCTTGGACCAGTCCAGGCCGGGCCAGATGTGAAAAATGGGCTCTATACTGCAGCCAGGGATAATGGTCCTACCTGGAGCCTCTGGCAGAAAGCTCCAGGGGAGACTCGAGGTCGACCCCTTGGCTTTTGGAGTCGGGGATACAAAGGATCCAAGGCCAGCTACACTCCCACTGAAAAAGAGATACTGGCAGCCTATGAAGGGGTTCCAGCTGCCTCAGAAGTGATTTGAACTGAAGCACAGCTTCTTCTGGCACCCCGGTTACCTGTGCTGGGCTGGATGTTCAAAGGCAGGGTCTCCTCTACACATAACGCAATCAATGCTACATGGAGTAAGTGGGCTGCACTAATTACACAACGAGCTCGAATAGGAAATCCCAGTCATCCAGGAATTCTAGAAGTCATCATGGACTGGCCAGAGGGCAAAGATTTTGGGATGTCACCAGAAGAGGAGGTGAGGAGTGCTGAAGAGGCCCCACCATATAATGAACTGTCAGAGAGTGAAAAGCAATATGCTTTGTTTACTGATGGGTCCTGCTGTATTGTGGGAAAGCATCAGAGATGGAAGGCATCTGTGTGGAGTCCCCTGTGACAAGTTGCAGAAACTGCTGAAGGAGAGGGTGAATGGAGTCAGTTTGCAGAGGTGAAAGCCATCCAGCTGGCCTTGGACATTGCTGAATGAGAAAAATGGCCAGTACTATATCTCTATACTGACTCATGGATGGTGGCAAATGCCCTGTGGGGGTGGTTGCAGCAGTGGAAGCAGACCAAGTGACAACAGAGAAGTAAACCCATCTGGGCTGCTGCATTGTGGCAAGATATCGCTGCCCGGGTGCAGAACCTGGTGGTGAAGGTACGCCACGTAGATGCTCATGTACCCAAGAGTCGGGCCACTGAGGAACACCAGAATAACCAGCAAGTGGATAAAGCTGCTAAGATTGAAGTGGCTCAGATGGACTTAGATTGGCAACATAAGGGTGAATTATTTTCAGCCAGGTGGGCCCATGACACCTCAGGCCATCAAGGCAGAGATGCAACATATAGATGGGCTCGTGATCGAGGGGTGGACTTAACAATGGACACTATTGCCCAGGTTATTCACGAATGTGAAACGTGCTGCAGTTAAGCAAGCCAAACGGTTAAAGCCTCTCTGGTATGGAGGATGATGGCTGAAGTACAAATATGGGGAGGCCTGGCAGATTGACTATATCGCACTCCCACCAACCCGCCAAGGCCAGCGCTATGTGCTTACCATGGTGGAAGCAACCACCGGCTGGCTGGAAACATACGCTGTGCCCCATGCCACTGCCCGGAACATTATCCTGGGCCTTGAGAAGCAAGTTTTGTGGTGACACGGCACCCCAGAGAGAATTGAGTCAGACAATGGGACTCCTTTCTGGAACAACCTTATAGACACTTGGGCCAAAGAGCATGGCATTGAGTGGGTATATCACATCCCCTACCATGCACCAGCCTCTGGGAAAATTGAATGGTACAATGGGCTGATAAAAACTGCACTGAGAGCAATGGGTGATGGGACTTTCAAATACTGCGATACACATTTACCAAAAGCCACCTGGTTGGTCAACACTAGGGGATCTGCCAACAGGGCTGGCCCAGCCCAATCAGAACTTTTACGTCCTGTAGAGGGGGATAAAGTTCCTGTGGTGCACATAAAGAATTTGTTTGGGAAGACAGTCTGGGTTATTCCTGCTTCAGGTAAAGGCAAACCCACTCGTGGGGTTGCTTTTGCTCAGGGACCTGGATATACTTGGTGGGTAATGCGGGAAGATGGGGAAGTGCGATGTGTACCTCAAGGGGATTTAATTTTGGTTTAAAACAGCCAATGAACTCAATTGTATGCTGTTGCCTGCTCTATAACACTCTTATAGCCCACCAGCTAGATATCTTCAGGGCTGTGGGACAGGGGCGATGGTGTGTTGAGAGATGTGGGATCTGAGCATGACATGAATGGTATGGAATAAGGGGTGGGTACTGTCCTGGGTTCGGCTGTAGCAGTCATTTTTCCTCCTTCTTAGTAGCTGGTGCAGTGCTGTGTTTTTTAACTTTCAGCCTGGGAACAACGCTGATAACACTGATGTTTTCATTTGTTGCTAAGTAATGTTTACTCCAACCAAGGACTTTCTCAATCTCATGCTTTTCCAGGGAGGAGGGGAAGCTGGGAGGAAGCAGAGACAGGACACCTGACCCAAACTGGCCAAAGGGGTATTCCATACCACGGCACGTCATGCCCAGTATATAAACCAGGGGGAGTTACCCGGAAGGCCCAGATCACTACTTGGGTTGGGCTGGGTATCGGTCGGCGGGTGGTGAGCAATTGTATCCTCTCCCCTTGTTATTTCACTAATCATTATTATCATTGGTGGTAGCAGTAGTGGTTTTGTATTATACCTTAGTTGCGGGACTGCTCTTATCTCAACCCGTGGGAGTTACATTCTTCTGATTCTCCTCCCCATCCCTCCTGGAGCAGGGGGAGGAAGAAAGGGGGGAGTGAGCAAGCGGCTGTGTGGTTCTGAGTTACCGGCTGGGCTCAAACCACGACACCTATAAGCAAGAGGAAAAGCAAATGAAAGGCACAAAAAACAACTCCTGCAGTGAAGGAAGATGAAGACTCAGCACGCAAACTAGAGGGGGTGACATCTGGATGAGAGGAATTACTACAGGAATCAGAGGAAGAGCTAAGTTCTCGATCCCTGACCTTAACTGAGCTGTGGAATAAGTGAAAATATTTCAGTCAGCTTCCAGGGGAGCACGTTGTCACCTGGTTGCTTTGATACTGTTACAGTAGGGCCAAAAGTCACGAACTAGAAGGTAGGGAAGCCATGCAGCTGGGATCACTTGCTAGGGAACGGGGAACTGACAAAGCGATTGCAAAAGAGAAAAGAGCCTTCAGCCTCTGGAGGCGGCTCTTGGCATCTGTGAAGGAAATGTATCACTACCAAGACGATGCTATATGTAGCCCAAGCAATTGGACTACACTGGAGAAAGGCCTCCAGTACGTGAGGGAATCAGCCATTCTAGAGATGATCTATTGTAGGCCGGATGCCGGGAATACACCTGTAGATCCAGATGAAGTCGAATGTACACGACCCATGTGGCGGAAACGTACATGGAGTGCACCATCATCATATGCCCTCTCATTGGCATCAATGACCTGGAATGACGTAGCACCACCAACAGTGGATGAAGTGACTTGTCAACTCCCAGAGTTCGATGACAATCTCACCCCTTCCATCATTTCATCTGTGGAAAAACTGTCCCAGGAGTTCAAACAATTGAGAGATGATCTACCTGATCTATCCAGCTCCCCACATGTACTAACCCCTATCTCAGCTATTAACAGAAGGCGCCCTACTGCCCAAGAGAGAAGATACAGGAGGAATACGCCATGGGCCACCCTATGGTTTTACCTGCGGGATCACGGAGAAGGCATGAGAAAGTGGGATGGAAAACCTTCCTCACTTCTGGAGGAATGGGTGCCTGAATTGAAGAGGAAAACAATGGTCAAGGATGATCCTCCCATGAACGTTGCTGCTCCAGTCTCTGGTGAGCAGTTTCCCAGATGGAGTGGAAGAGCTGATTTTACTCCAGCTCCTGTGATAAAGAATACTAATCCCTTTCTACAAGACATAAGTGGACAATCTTATGATCACTATTAGAGGGGCCCTGCCTCCAGCCAGGTGGAGGAGAGGGATAATCAGGTTTACTGGACTGTGTGGATCAGATGGCCTGGCACATCAGTCCCACAGAAGTATAAGGCTCTAGTAGATACCGGTGCACAGTGTACCCTGATGCCATCAAGGTATCAAGGGGTGGAACCCATTTATATTTCTGGAGTGACAGGAGGATTCCAAGAGCTGACTGTACTGGAGGGTGAAATCAGCCTAAGTGGGAAGGAGTGGCAAAAGCACCCCATTGTGACTGGTCCAGGGGCTCCATGCATCCTTGGCATAGACTATCTCAGGAGAGGGTGCTTCAAAGACCCAAAAGGGTACTGATGGGCTTTTGGAATAGCTGCTGTGGAAATGGAGAAAATTAAGCAGGTCTCCACCTTGCCCGGTCTCTCAGAGGATCCTTCTGTTGTTGGGTTGCTGAAGGTCGAAGAAAAACAAGTGCCAATCACGACTACAACAGTGCACCGATGGCAATATCACACCAACCGAGACTCCTTGATTCCCATCCATAAGCTGATCCTTAGACTGGAGAGCTAAGGAGTGATCATCAGGACCCACTCACCCTTTAATAGCCCCATATGGCCAGTGCAAAAGTCTAATGGAGAGCGGAGACTAGCAGTAGACTATCACGGCCTGAGTGAAGTCGCACCACCATTGAGTGCTGACGTACCAGACGTTTCAGGGACCTTTTGGAGAAAACCGCAGTGTCGGATCCTGTTTCAGTTCATGATCCCAAGAGTGAAATTCAGATGCAAACGAGGTCAAGTACAGTAATCGATTAGTAAGTTTATTACAAAAAGTTATTATAAAGGGGGGAAATTATTGTAATAAAGGGGATAACAATAGGACAGATTTAAAAAAGGCAGAAAATGAAGCAAGGATTTGGGGTGCAGAGAGAGAGAGAGTCACCGTCGTGGATCCAGCGGTGTCCCAGGGATCCATCACCATTCAAGGTGGGTGTCCTCTTGGAGGCATCCTTCTGGAGTCATCCTCATGGCAATGCCTCATGGAGGTTGTCCCTTAGGGTCCATAGTAGTCCTCGGTGGAGTGTGTCCTCACAGAGGTGTCCTTCCGGAGTCATCCTCATGGCAATGCCTCATGGAGGTTGTCCCTTAGGGTCCATAGTAGTCCTCGGTGGAGTGTGTCCTCACAGAGGTGTCCTTCCGGAGTCATCCTCATGGCAATGGCTCCCTGGCTATGTGCCCCTTGGTGACTACCTTTTCCCCCTTTTGTAATGAGTTGGGAGGAGTACCTCTGTTCTTCGTGTCACGTATTACACATTCCTGGTGGACCAGTTTCCCTGGTCTTGCACTCAGCTCTTCAACTGCACGTGTCTGCACATACACACACGTACGCACACGTGCGTGCGCACACGCACAGGTCTGCAGCAATTCTTGGGATAATGGGTAGCAATTCCTCACACCAATCCTCGAGGTAATGGACAGAAGAGTCTTATCTCAGCTCTTTCCCACTCATCCCTCAGGCAATGGTTGGTGGAGTCCCAGTTCAGCTCCTCACACCCTTCTCCCAGGCAATGGATATTGGAGTCTTATCTCAACTCCTCCCATCCATCTCTGAGACAAAAGATAGGTGGAATTCCATCTCAGCTTCTCAGACCAATCTTTGAGACAATGGGGAGTTGAGTCTGATTTCAGATCAGTCTCTCACACCACCTGGTGTCTCAAAGATTGTTCTGGATCCAGGTGGTTTTAGAAATAGTGCAAAAGAGGCCAAGAAATGAAAAGGGCAGTGGTTTAAACTATTTCTACAACCAATGGTTTATGTGGACATATTAATCTGATTTGCTTACTTCTGTCAGGAGAGGCAGTAGTTACAAATTGCATGTTTGTTACAACACTCCAAATTAATTGAATGAGACGAGGAATAATACAAGGTAAAAATAAAAAACATTGAAAAAGCCAAATAACGAACAGAATAAAATTTGTTTAACCCACAGGCCTCCAGGAAGCCAGGAAAAAGGGTCAAACTCCCATCCTTTCCAGGTTTGGACAGGAACATGAACCAATTTTTGGATTCCAAATGTGATTCGTTTTACTATTTTACCATTATCAATTTTCAAACAACAATTAGAATAATTTAATTTGCTACAAACTCCCCCTTCCATGGCTAGCAGGTAGTCGAGAACCATGCAATGCTGAAATATTGCTGTCCACATTTTCCTGGCCTCATCTGCTAACAGATCAAGGGTATGGTTCATTCGTGACCAAATAATGCAATTTAAGTTATAAATAGGTTCTCGAGCACTGGTGACCAATTCATTAGGCTTCCAGGTAGCTGGTCTGTAATGCTTTATAATTTGTTACAATGTTTTATCAAAGCCTCCCAAGTGACTGAGCCACCTGGGGGCCCACCAATTTGTTTACAAACATTCACTAGATTTCCTGGAATTACAATATTTGCATTTTAGTCACGCATGCTCTTACTTGCTGGGTGGTGGTTGAGGGGTCTCTGGTGGTCGTCGCTAGTCTTCCTCACTCTGTCCGCTGATTAACCTCTGTGCTTGCGCATGTACAAAAGACTTTTGTGAATTACTTAACAACTACATCCACAGTTTAGGTCAGTTTGTTCTGATTTGTTCATTACCTTGAAGAACCAGCTCCATCTTGCTCTCAACAGAGCGGTCCCAATTTACAGCTTACAATTAACAGAATGTTTTTTAATTTACGACTTAGCATTTCATCTTACAATTCCCCCCTTTGAGACTTACAGGATACACGTATATCCTATAAGCCTCATCTCATATTATTTTCCCATATTTAATTCTGAAATGCCATTCTGAACAGCAACATTGAATCATGCCTGCTAGGGTACAAACACAAATAATTATTATTATAATTATTACAAATTCTTTAACCATGTCCAATTTGGTAGCCAAGAGGTAAGTTTGCACCATAACTCTTCAAAACCCATGAGGTATCATCTCCAGTGACTTTGACAGCAGGTCGAAGGAGGTGATCCTGCCCCTCTACTCTGCTCTTGTGAGACCTCACTTGGAGTACTGTGTACAGTTCTGGTGTCCTCAACATAAAAAGGACATGGAGCTGTTGGAGCGAGTCCAGAGGAGGGCCACGAGGATGATAAGAGGGCTGGAGCACCTCCCGTATGAAGACAGGCTGAGAAAGTTGGGGCTGTTCAGCCTGGAGAAGAGAAGGCTGCGTGGTGACCTCATAGCAGCCTTCCAGTATCTGAAGGGGGCCTATAAGGATGCTGGGGAGGGACTCTTCCTTAGGGACTGTAGTGGTAGGACAAGGGGTAATGGGTTCAAACTTAAACAGGGGAAGTTTAGATTAGATATAAGGAAGAAACTCTTTACAGTGAGGGTGGTGAGGCACTGGAATGGGTTGCCCAAGGAAGTTGTGAATGCTCCATCCCTGGCAGTGTTCAAGGCCAGGTTTGATGGAGTCGTGGGCAACATGGTCTAGTGTGAGGTGTCCCTGCCCATGGCAGGGGGGTTGGAACTAGATGATCTTAAGGTCCTTTCCAACCCTAACTATTCTATGATTTTATGATTCTATGACTTGGTGCAAGATTTGTCTGTTCCCGAATTTCAGCCAAATCTGTAGATATTTTGCTGCTCTGATCCATATATGTGCAGCAGCTTGTATTTATAATTGTACAAATGCCTCCTTGGGAAGCTAATAGCAAGTCAAGGGCCATACAGTTTTGTAATGTCATGTCACCTAGAAGAGGCTGGATACCTCAATCTGTAATGCCTGTATAGCATCTATAATTTCGCTTTCAATGTTTTTAATTAGTGCAGATAAATTTACAATCATCTTTTCTAATTCACTCACTCCCAACCAAGGGAGAAACCATCTAACAAAATTGTAAAATCCTGTGAATTCTTGTGGGACAATTGGCAATAGCATTATGAGTTGAGTTCTCTGTGAGGTCCTACAAAACATACAAAGCAAGTGAAAAATGTGGCACCAGATCAGGTCCCACAAAACAAGTAATTCATGTTAATTATTTTCAGTGAGCTGTCAAATATATATCCACCCTCCACCCCTCCGCTCACAATCAAGGGGTGGAGCTAGTTAGTGGTGGAGGCGCTGGGGCCTTCCATTTTTCCTTTTCTTTAGGGCCCATGGGGTTTATTTTGGGCCTCTCTATCACCAGCTTTTCCAATTTATCAGTGAGTAATCCACCCATTAAATCTTTAGGAACACACTTTCACCACCCCAATGTCCACAACCCTTGCCTTTTATTAGGAATATTTCTACCTCCTGGGCAAGTAGGGGGTGTCTGGCATTTCCCATTAGTCGGGCGAGAAGGGGTTTTTATCTCTGTTTGCCTCAGTCCCTTAGTATCAATTTTACTAGAAATATTGACGGGACCATACTTTCTCCCATAATTAATCAACTCCTGGGCAACTCCCCCCCCCATGTTCATACTTTCTTTTCTGTCTTTCGATCAGGTGATAGCAGTCCTTCCAGGGCAGCATTGGCCCTTTCACTTTGGGATGTTGCTTGTATCTTTCCCTGCAATTGGATCCCCATGGCTTTCAGGGAGTTGGGAAGACCCCGAATGAGGGGAGTCATACATTTGGGAACAACCCGTATCATCGTCGGGGACTCCTGTTTAAGTCTAAGTTCCCGATCATACATCATTTGCAGACATGCCGCTTTCCGTACATTTTCTACCAACTGGTCAACTGTCCCTGTGATGGCGAGGGGATCTCCCCTTTCCAAAGGGTTAAGTCCTCCAGCCCAATAAGCTGCTCTTTGAGTTAAGGACCAGGGTGCGTGGTGGTCACTGGCGTTTAAAAATACTCCTGTCCCCCAATATCCCTCAGCTTCCTTCTCACTTAGTAAAATTTGATCTCTCCCAGACGGCGATACTCTCCAAACATATTCAGTTTCTTATTCTTTTGGAGCACGACCAAATTCCTTTTTAAGTTTAGCTAATTCCATAGCAGTATACGTAATCTCTTTGGTGGCAATTTGTGGGAATTCGTCCTCTCCCCCTTTGTAAGTATATTCAATTTTTCTCAAGGGTCAGAGAGAAACAGCAGGAACATTTAATTTTTCTAACCTTAGTCTCGCCTCTTCCAGGTCACTGTGGGAGTATTCACTTGTTTTCTTGGACCTTGGAGAGGTGCTTTTCTCTGCCAGGAGAAAAACTACACTGAGAGTGGTGGGACTTTCAAACACTGGGATACACATTTAACAAAAGCTGCCTGGTTAGTCAACACTAGGGGATCTGCCAATAGGGCTGGCCCAGCCCAATCAGAACTTTTACGTCCTGTAGAGGGGGCTAAAGTTCCTGTGGTGCACATAAAGAATTTGTTGGGGATGACAGTCTGGGTTATTCCTGCTTCAGGTAAAGGCAAACCCACTCGTGGGATTGTTTTTTCTCAGGGATCTGGATATACTTGGTGGGTAATGTGGGAAGATGGGGAGGTCTGGTATGTACCTCAAGGGGATTTGATTTTGGGGGAAAGCAGCCAATGAACTCAGTTATATGCTGTTGCCTGCTCTATAACACTTCCATAGCCCATTAGCTAGATGCCCATCTCCACCACTCTGGGCTTTGCAATAAAGGTATGTGTTTTCATAATCATCAGTAGAGAATAAAATAATGGGAAAGCTGGCAAAAGCAGCTGGATTCTCCCAGAAGTGTTTTCAGGTCACCATTGACTGACCCTGACTTCCCTCAGATTATCACCCCGACAACGAAGGAACTTTGATGAAACCTGAGGAGCTCAGCAGTGACCAGACAAGTTCAGCGGTGTCATCAGCAGGCAACAACCCTACTCTAAACCCCATCTCTCCTGCCCTGAAAGACTGTTATGGCATATGAAGCCTGACATCATGGACTGAATGAATTCAGCAAACTTTATAGTGAATGTCCATGGACTAAGGAATGATATCTCTCTCTTTCTGTGTGTGTGTGTATATATATATATCAAGAGACAAAAAACAATGGTATATTGAAAAATGTGGAATCTGAGCATGACGTGAATGGTATGGAATAAGGGGTAGATACTGTCCTGGGTTCGGCTGTAACAGTTATTTTTCTCCTTCTTAGTAGCTGGTGCAGTGCTGTGTTTTCGACTTTAGTCTGAGAACAATGCTGATAACACACTGATGTTTTGAGTTGTTGTTGTTAAGTAATGTCTACTCCGATCAAGGACTTTTCAGTCTCATGCTCTGCCACTGAGGAGGGGCACAAGAAGCCGGGAGGAAGCAGAGACAGGACACCTGACCCAAACTAGCCAAAGGGGTATTCCATACCACAGCATGTCATGCCCAGTATATAAACTGGAGGGAGTTACCCGGAAGGCCCAGATCACTGCTTGGGTCAGGCTAGGTATCGGTCGGTGGGTGGTGAGCAATTTTATTGTGCATCATTTGTGTTTATTGGTTTTTTTTCCTTTCCCCTCTTAGTTTTATATTCTTTCCCCTTGTTATTTCCCTTGTCATTATTATGTTTAGTGGTGGTAGTAGTAGTAGTTTTGCATGATACCTCAGTTACTGGTTCGTTCTTATCTCAACCCATGGGATTTACATTCTTTCAATTCTCCTCCCCATCCCCCCGGGAGTGGGGAGGGAAGAAGGCAGGGAGTGAGCAAGCGGCTGCATGGTTCCAAGTTACCGGCTGGGCTTAAACCACAACAATCTCTCTAGCCTCTTAGATCAGTAATTTTTTCCTGTTTCTTTCATATGCAGTTTTATGTCTCTTCTCCTACAATTTCCTTTAGAGGCGAGCAAGACACCTGCTGCCTGGAATATTGATCAACATATATCGTGATTATAATAATTCAGTTAAGCACAGGTCCATGTACCTACTATACGATGCTCTTCTGGATGTTCTTGTCTTACTTTCCCATACGGCAATTAAAGCAGCTTTAGAAATAGCTTCTCACATATTTATCTATGGTGGCCACATTCTAATAGAGGTCAGCTGCAGCCATGTATTTTATGCCCACTGTATGAAACAGTAATATCAGTCCATATATGCTGGCTAAAACACTTTTATTCAAAGTCTGAACAGATGGCTGATTTGCTGTGTATATAGGCTCTTCATGGCCAACATTTTAAGAAGAGTGACTTACCACTAATAAGATACTGGCGCTGCCTTAGAAGAACATGATGTTCTTTCATATTTCAAAACATTTCCACTCTGAAAATTACCAGTAAACAGTTTCTGAGATGTCCAAAAAGAGTATCAGATGATCCAGAGGATTCAGCAACAGCAGTATAGAATACTTTTTCTTGTCATTCCCATAAGGCTTTTAATTATACTGTTTTGTCTTTTCAATTGGAGATAGCATTTCCTATTTAAATGCTATTTATAGTATTGACAACACAGGTGTTCAGCTTTATTCTTTTTCTCTGAGCAAACAAATGACTTCATATTTATATTCTGAACTAACATTTCAAGAAGCTATGAATGGATTGATGCATATTTTGGATATGCTACCAACCCCTGGCACTTCACTTTGGAACGTAATACTAACCAAACCCAGCAGTTGCCATTATTTTTCTTAGCTGATTTAAGAATGAGGTACATTCCCAAGGATTTTTTTAAATATCGACTACTATTATTTTTCCATGTTAGATAGTATTTTAGAGCAGGATTCATGTGCCCAAATATAGATGAAGCTATCTGCACCTGAGCTACTTGTGAGGGCTCCCTTTATAGTCAGTGGAGAGAAACAGGCACTTTTAGAGTGCAATTGATCTTCTCTTAAGATTGACAGCTACACTGTAGGCATTTAAAGTTGGATGAGATTAATAGTGTCCCCAACATTTGTTAAATTATGCAAGATTCTATATAAATAGAAAACAAAGTCTCTTCCCTAAAGAGCTTTCATCTTCAGTCAATACATTTCCAGAACTGAGCATCTAAATTGCCTGCCTTTGTCAAGTGCCTCCCTTTGATGTTATTCCATAAGGTGCTCTCTGTTTTTCCTGGACAACACACAGCACTCACTTGAGAAAGCAGTACATTCAGGACAGGGAGCGGAAGAATTACCAAGAGAATCTCTGAGAGCTGTTTTTCCAGAATTGTGATAGGTAACTTTTAGAAAAGTTTTTATTTATCTTCTTAGAAGTGAGTTATATTTCATCAATGAAGAATATATATTTTAGAATTAAGAATAGTGCTTGCCTGCAAGAGCCTACTCTTCCCAGATACACTGATTCCTCTAGGAGACAGCAAAATGAATTACTGGCTCCTCCTCTTCACTACTCTGTGACATGCATGCATGTACACAAGCACAGCTATATAAGGGAACCAGAAACATTACTTGTGCCATTTTCCAAACCTTGGATAGAGCACTGAAGAGGTAGGAATCCATGGGCAATACAGGCCTGATGGTAAACTAAAGCTGAATATTATCACCACTCATACTTTTGTTAACAAAATTACAACTCAAGGGGAGGGCACAATTTGACTTTTCTAAGGCAAGAGGCTTGTTTTAGAAGAGGAAAAGAACAGTATCCACACTTGGAACACACAAATACAACATTGGAAAACTAAGTTTTTTGGTACTTTGCTTTCCTGTAACAAAATTAAAAGCAAGCTCTAGAAGTTTGCCTGCCTAATCTTAAATGATCAAGCAGATTGAAACTCATTGATCTAGAAAGAATTCACTATAGTATGCAACTACTCTATGATTTCTAGTACACCATTCCCATTACAATAGGAGATATTCAAAACAAGACACAAACTATCCTTTTACAAACCACCACAAATGGTTTCACAACAGCCACCATTTTTTTCCTCTCATATTACACCCTTGCTCACTTCAGTAAATCTAAGCACAAATGACTTCAGATGTTTTTTCATAAAAAGATTGTGAATTCCAAAACTTAAAATTTCACATTCTGTAACTTAATCTGCTAACTGGTGCATAAAGAGCCCATTAACATTTTGTCAATAACAGTGGTGAAAACCATCTTTTTTTCATACAAAAACTTCCTTTCTGGTAGGTTTCTGAACCAGACTGGCAGTTTCCAAATGATTTATCTGCAGCAGATTGAGGTCTAACATGTGGGGGAAATAAATAAATAACTAACTTGCTCACAGAGGAATAACTTCATCCAGAAGCACATATTAGGTTTGTCAAATCAATCAGGACACATCTAATTTGATGAGCTGGACCCTAGGAAAAGTTGAAAGTAGATTATTCTACTGAATATGAGATATCATAACTAAAATACATAACTCAATAATTAAAGTATCCATGGTAACAATAGCAGAGTAACATGTATATTAATACTTGTCAGGTAAATGAGTTAAACCAAAGCTCCAAGATTTTTAAAAGAATTTTTCCTGTGTCTTGCATTCTGTCACTGGGTAACTAGTCTAAAGAGAACATTCTTGCTCAATGCATATAATCTCTTCAGTGCACATTTAACTATTCAAATTTAGCTAAAATACTATTTTTACTAAAATATAAAGCAAAACAAGATCTCAGTCACAGCCACAAAATCTTTTTTAATGTATTCCTTGTGCTAGTTCTGAATATTAATAAAAATTAATTATTAATTTTGCCTTTGGCATTGCAAGATATACTAGTTTTAATTAGTGTACTGTACTCCTATACAATTAAAAAATAATTATTGTCAGTCTCTGTGATCTCTTTTCCTGTTGTTGTCAACAAATGCCTCAAAAAACAAGTTCAAGAATGTTTTGCTGTCCACTTGATTTACACACCAAAAGTAAGACAAATCTTTTATGATGAAACAGAACAATTTTCTGTTTAAATTATACACAAGTATATTAAATAGAAAGAGAAAATTAAAAGCTGATGGCTTGAAGACATAATGCAAAGACTATCAAAATGTTTAGTCTATCAACAAATTTTCCTGGAATGCATCAGTGGGTGACAGTAAATTCTCCAACACAGTTATGAAACAGAACCAAAAATTCATATGGTAAAGAACAATCCGAATTGACTACTTATCTAATCCAGAATTTCATTCTGGTAACTTGAATCTAGGTCAGAAAATGCATCCAGAAGATGCATTTTGGGGCATGACAAAAAGCTAACTAAAAATTGCTGAGCTTATTTTTTTCAGTATCACAGTACTACACACCTCGGAGTTAGCACAGGACAAAGGCTAGCTAAACAAATAAACAAAAGAGCAAAAAGGATTTAGACAACACAGGAATAAAACTGCCTTTTTTTTTTCTCTCTCTCTCATCTAATCCCCATGCTTATAGAGTAGTGAACATGAAAAATCAGCAAATCAGATATTTAATTCTTTTATAATGATTAATGATCTCAATAGCAATTTTAACAAAAATTTCATAGTAATTCAGGTAAAGTATTTAAATATTACTGAAGAACTGAGAGTGCTACAAAGTACATTCCTATTTCTGAGGATTTTTCAAAGTTATGTCTCAACAACTTTTCTGGCACTACACACAGAAGTCAATAGCTTGCCTCAGTGAAAGAAACACAGTTGGTTTCCTTTTATGCTTGACAGGAAGTCAGTCACAGCAGAAAAATTACTCTGAAGCCTCAGCTGCTGCATCAGCCTCTGCTGTGAGGGGATCCCTGACGGCTTTCACCACAGCTGCTTCCTGGTAATCACAGTGCACACCTCCACCGCCCAGTTGTGAAACTAGCTACTGTGCCCAGTAGCTAGGCACTTCACACTGTGCGGGAGAGCTTCAACACCTTTCAGATCAAACACTGTTGTGGTTTAAGCCCAGCTGGTAACTCAGAAACACACAACCACTTGCACACTCCCCCCTTCTTCCTCCACCCGCTCCCAGAGGGATGGGGAGGAGAATCAAAAGAATCTAACTCCCACGGGTTGAGATAAGAGCAGTCCCGCAACTAAGGTATAATACAAAACCACTACTGCTACCACCAATAATGATAATGATAAGGGAAATAACAAGGGGAGAGGATACAATTGCTCACCACCTGCCGACCGACACCCAGCCCGACCTGAGCAGTGATCTGGGCCTTCCGGGTAACTCCCCCCAGTTTATATACTGGGCATGATGTGCCATGGTATGGAATACTCCTTTGGCCAGTTTGGGTCAGGTGTCCTGTCTCTGCTTCCTCCCGGCTTCCCCTCCTCCCTGGCAGAGTATGAGACTGAGAAAGTCCTTGGTCAGAGTAAACATTACTTAGCAACAACTAAAAACATCGGTGTGTTATCAGCATTGTTACCAGGCTGAAAGTTAAAAAACACAGCACTGCACCAGCTACTAAGAAGGAGAAAAAAATGACTGCTGTAGCTGAACCCAGGACACTACAGCAGAGCTCAAGAGGATGTAATCAGTACTAGTTGCAGTATTCATGGAAATTTTAAAAACATAAATCAAATTAATAGATTGCACAATTTCTAAACTATTGCTCCCAATAAACTTTACTCCAGATGAATAATTGCTTACACTGCTTTTTAAAGACACATTCCTGCCAAGTCTGAGCTAGAAACCAGTCTCAATCCTAAAAAAATGAATAACTTCAGCATTTTCTTAATTTAATTTCTGTTTAATATAAAAATGCTACAAAAGCATCAAATTGTTAAGATCAGAGTCCAATTCTGATGTGCAAAGGTGATACAACTTGAAATGCTACTAGACCAATCTTCTAATAAAAACGAACAACACAAATTATATGAGGTCATTAAAACTATTAAAGTCATTCATCAAACAGAACACAGGTCTTTTGATTTTTGGGAAAATACTAAGACTCCAAACATCCCTCTGCAATCTCTTTCATCATTTCTGTAATTTTCAGCATGAGTTTGTCCACATCTGAATCCACTGTATGCTGCCTCCTGCTCCTCCCCCACTTCTCCTCTAATAGTGTTCAGAGAGAACTTCAAGATGTGGGCTAATGGAGCTGGCATGGGGTGGAGTTTAATATTGCATGTGCTTAACTTTTTGTGCAACTGACCAACATTACATGTCTAACTGTATAAATGGAAGTTTTATGGTGATAAGATCAGTAGTTACTGAGATATTTATATGACATGCTGACAGATATAAAACTACAAAGCTTGCTTTTATGCCTTACATCCTCTAGAAAAAAACCCCTAAAACCAAAACTAAGATGATGGGTCACTTTGAAGAGAATTTATTATCTAAATTACCTAATGCCTGGCTAAGTTCTAATATGCAAGATGAGGTCTCAAAAATGCTATTAAAACTATGAACTTTAAGAGGATCTTAGTATTCTCTGCCAAATGGGGCAGAGTACAGCCAGTTTGCTTGTCTCACTCTCTCTCTAGATCATGGTCATCCAACCTAAAAGGAGAATGATGAGAAAAACCAGAAAAAGGTACAAGATAATCTCTCCCCTGTTTTCACACTTCATCGGTTCAGGCCTCTCAGGGAGATTCTCTTTGCTGCTGAGGTGGAGGAGGAAGACTGAGAGGAGAGGAGGTCAACATTAAAGAAAATATATTATTTGCATGTGTGTGAATATGTATACACACACACACATATCTATAAGTGGAATCTCTGGATGAAGTGGAGTCTCTTTTACATTTTGATCTGGGGAAAACCAACCTCAGAAATTCTTACAGAACAAGACGACAATGTTTCCTGCTGCTAGAAAGCAGCTCCCCCCCCCAAGCTGTGCCCACAGCTGAAGTTAAAAGCCTGCTGTACTACTTTCTCTATTTGATGGGAATGCTACTTCACACACTGAGAAGATAGGCAGCCACAGCAGTCAATAAAAGAAGGGGGAATAAGAATAACCTCATGGCAGATAAGAAGGGAAAAAAAAATAAAACATATTTTTAAAAAGAGTTAGAGACTTGTAGGGAAACATTAGGCCAGAAGGAAAACTTCACTTCAGGAGACACAAGTACCAGGCACTGTGCAAAGAATACTGACCCTGAGAACAACGTAAGTCAGAGGACAAAAGAAACAGCAGACTGGGGGAAAGTGCAAAATATTCAGCTGTGCTGTTACTTTCCCATGAGATCAGACCCTTCGAGGCTAGGGAGGATGTTCAGTGCCCTTCATCCCCACTTGAGATGCCCCCCACCCCAATTTGTTATTGTGCACATTTCCCACAAGAAATCTGTATCACCAGTGCCAAGATCCCCTATCATCATTCTCTATAACTCATCCACATCCACACCCCGTATGACACTCACTCCCGCTGTTCCTCTCTCACCTTCCACATCCGGATGCCAGCAGGAAGATACGCACCAAACATCTGACACAAATGTCCATTCTTTGCATATCTCCAGCCTTGACAGAGAGAATGGTTAATCTTGGGTGAGAAGATGTGTTTTACTTAGTTAATCCAGAACTTTTGTTTTATAGAATCATAGAATCATAGAATCATAGAATAGTTAGGGTTGGAAAGGACCTTAAGATCATCTAGTTCCAACCCCCCTGCCATGGGCAGGGACACTACACACTAAACCATGTGGCTCAAGGCTCTGTCCAACCTGGCCTTGAACACCGCCAGGGACGGAGCATCCACAACCTCCCTGGGCAACCCATTCCAGTGCTTCACCACCCTCACTGTAAAGAACTTCTTCCTTATATCTAATCTAAACTTCCTCTGTTTAAGTTTGAACCCATTACCCCTTGTCCTACCACTACAGTCCCTAAGGAAGAGTCCCTCCCCAGCATCCTTGTAGACCCCCTGCAGATACTGGAAGGCTGCTATGAGGTCTCCACACAGCCTTCTCTTCTCCAGGCTGAATGGCCCCAACTTTCTCAGCCTGTCTTCATATGGGAGGTGCTCCAGCCCTCTTATCATCCTCGTGGCCCTCCTCTGGACTCGCTCCAACAGCTCCATGTCCTTCTTATGTTGAGGACACCAGAACTGTACACAGTACTCCAAGTGGGGTCTCACAAGAGCAGAGTAGAGGGGCAGGATCACCTCCTTTGACCTGCTGGTCACGCTTCTTTTGATGCAGCCCAGGATGCGGTTGGCTTTCTGGGCTGCAAGTGCACACTGCCGGCTCATGTTAAGCTTCTCGTCAACCAACACCCCCAAGTCCTTTTCTGCAGGGCTGCTCTGAATCTCCTCTCTGCCCAGCCTGTAGCAGTGCCTGGGGTTGCCCCGACCCAGGTGTAGGACCTTGCACTTGGCTTGGTTAAACTTCATAAGGTTGGCATTGGCCCACCTCACAAGCGTGTCAAGGTCCCTCTGGATGGCATCCCTTCCCTCCAGCGTATCAACCGAACCACACAGCTTGGTGTCGTCGGCAAACTTGCTGAGGGTGCACTCAATCCCACTGTCCATGTCACCGACAAAGATGTTGAACAGGACCGGTCCCAACACCGATCCCTGAGGGACACCACTCGTTACAGGTTTCCAACTGGACATCGAGCCATTTACCACAACTCTTTGCATGCGGCCATCGAGCCAGTTTTTTATCCACCAAGTGGTCCATCTATCAAATTGATGTCTCTCCAATTTAGAGACAAGGATGTCATGCGGGACAGTGTCGAATGCTTTGCACAAGTCCAGGTAGATGACGTCAACTGCTCTGCCCCTGTCCATCAGTTCCGTGGCTCCATCATAGAAGGCCACCAAATTGGTCAGGCAGGATTTCCCCTTAGTGAAGCCATGTTGGCTGTCACCAACCACCTCGTTGTTTTTCATGTGCCTTAGCATGTTTTCCAGGAGAAACTGTTCCAAGATTTTGCCAGGCACAGAGGTGAGACTGACTGGTCTGTAGTTCCCCGGGTCTTCCACCTTCCCCTTCTTGAAAATGGGGGTTATATTTCCCTTCTTCCAGTCATCGGGAACTTCACCTGACTGCCAGGATTTTTCGAATATGATGGACAGTGGCTTAGCAACTTCATTCGCCAGCTCCTTCAGGACCCGTGGATGGATTTCATCAGGTCCCATGGACTTGTGCACGTTCAGGTTCTTAAGATGGTCTCGAACCTGGTCTTCTCCTACAGTGGGCCTAAGGTCTTCATTCTCATGGTCCCTGCATTTGCTTTCCAAGACTTGGGTTGTGTGGTCAGAGCATTTGCTGGTGAAGACTGAGGCAAAGAAGTCATTTTTATAGTTTACCATGAATCTCTTTTCTCCTCAAGCCTGTCTACTGCAGCCTTCTTGATAGCAGGGACCGATTTTATCTCTTTGGCCTGCTTCTGGTCTTGTCTGAAACATCTGGTGGGAAGAAATAAAAGTAGCAGTAGAATACAAAGTGAGGTTTGGAATAAAGAAACAGAAAAGAACTGAGTGCTCTTGTCCCCGTAACAAGTGCAAAGGACCATCATATCTGTGTGCGAACCAGCAGAACACGTGAAGGTTCAGAAGATGTTGGGAGTGGGAGACTTAGCCAAGGCTTTGCCATTTAGAATGACTATGTTGGAAAGAAAATACTGGATCTTTCTGGGGGGAATAAACTTAAAAATCTTGTTAGACATACAGTATATATGCCATTTTTTTGCATCAGTTTCTTTTATGTGCAACATTCAGGAGGTGAGACTGAATTATTCCCCCGGGTCTAAAGCACCTATTCTTGCTATTAGAAGAACAAAATGTGAATTCTTGTAAGAATATTTAGACCTTCTTTACAAATTAACAGTGTTTAATGACAAATCTCCCTGTTAATCACCCATCTCAAAACTCTTTTTTGGAGAAATCAGTGGCATTGTTAAAGCTATATAGTGATTTTTCTGGCACCATCATTTTAAGTTCATTTTAGATATTGTTAGAGAGACTTTGTTGGTTCTGCCAACTGACCATGATGATTAATATATAATTAAGATTCTTGACAATCCCACTTGTGTCAGCAGGAACATGTCAATTCCTTTGTCTTCATCTGATGCACACACCCAGGGCTGATTGCTCAGATACTGTTGGTGGCTCACATATGAGCTATCACCTAATCATAGAATCATAGAATAGTTAGGGTTGGAAAGGACCTTAAGATCATCTAGTTCCAACTCCCCTGCCATGGGCAGGGACACCTCACACTAGACCATGTCGCCCACGACTCCATCGAACCTGGCCTTGAACACTGCCAGGGATGGAGCATTTACCACTTCCTTGGGCAACCCATTCCAGTGCCTCACTACCCTCACTGTAAAGAACTTCTTCCTTATATCTACCCTGAACTTCCCCTGTTTTAGTTTAAACCCATTACCCCTTGTCCTATCATTACAATCCCTGATGAAAAGTCCCTCTCCAGCATCTTTGTAGGCCCCCTTCAGATACTGGAAGGCTGCTATGAGGTCACCATGAAGCCTTCTCTTCTCCAGGCTGAATGGCCCCAACTTTCTCAGCCTGTCTTCATACAGGAGGTGCTCCAGCCCCCTTATCATCCTCATGGCCCTCCTCTGGACTCGCTCCAACAGCTCCATGTCCTTTTTATGTTGAGGACACCAGAACTGTACACAGTACTCCAAGGGAGGTCTCACGAGAGCAGAGTAGAGGGGCAGGATCACCTCCTCTGACCTGCTGGTCATGCTTCTTTTGATGCAGCCCAGGATATGGTTGGCTTTCTGGGCTGTAAGTGCACATTGCCAGCTCATGTTAAGTTTCTCATCAACCAACACCCCCAAGTCCTTCTCCACAGGGCTGCTCTGAATCTCTTCTCCACCCAGCCTGTAGCTGTGCCTGGGATTGCCCCAACCCAGGTGTAGGACCTTGCACTTTGCTTTATTGATTAGATAGAGCTGACAGAAATCAAATTCTAATAATTGCAAGGTAACCTCATATTTTAATTCAACCAAAAGTACTAAAAATATTGTTCAATAGTTGTTGGGTCATTGTATCTCCAATCAAAACAAAAAACCTGGTGGCTCTAGCTGCCTCTAAAAACAAGGCATATAATATTGAACTAAAACCTAATCTCACAACACAGATGAAGTAATAGAAAACCAGTACTGCTGTCTTTAGAGATACTTTGGCGTAGATACACGAGAGCAGAATACAAGCCTTAGCACTTCCTCTATGGCATACACTATATATAACTTCGGTTGAAACTGATTTACAGTTTAGGAAAACAGCAAAACAAGTAAACAACAAATCCACAACTAAACAGAAACTAGCCTTTTTCCCTCCTATCCAACATCTTTCCTGCTCATTGCACAGCCACAGTCTTGCTTTAAAACTTTTGCAGTTTTGCCAGACAACAGTCTGTTACAGTATACGTAAATGTGATTTTGTTTAGGGGACATTAAGGATGCATGTGACAAAAGAGTAGCAGCATATCAGCCATGAATTAAAATCCGTTACTGTATTTTAGTTTATTGATCTACTGTAAGCTTCTCAGCATTGTCTAATTTCAATAAAACTTCAATTTGTAACAATACTATTGATCAGAGTGCCACCAGCCTGCTGAACTTTTGTTATCACTGAAGCCTGACCAGTTAATGTTGAATGTTACAATTTATTACACTGCAGAGTACAACACAATAGTATTTAGATTTATAAACAAAGATATGCTGAACTACTGAAAGCAAGTTCAGTCAGCTCTGAAAATTTCCTTACCTGAGGCAATATTTCATTACCCCTCTGATACGAACACCTGTTAACTCTGCTGAAAATTGAAGAATTTGGTTTCTTTTGGACTTTTTTACCCCCCAGCAAAACATCTGATATCCATCAGCAAAGATTCATCACTGCTGTGGTAGGGTTTTTTGAGCTTTTGTGGTAGGTTTTTCTGAGCTTTTGAGGAACATTACCTGTTAAGATTGGCAAACGATGTCCCAGGATACAGAACCTTCATAACAAATAGTAGCAGATACTAGACCCCTAACATCACTTCTTTTCTTCCCCTCTTCCTTTTCACAGGAGTAAAAACTGAAGTAAATTGATGTGAAAAAAGCATGCTTAGAGGTAAATTTCACATTAGGGGCTGTTCTCAGACAGCAAGCAATAAACCATTCTCTAGACAAAGAATATTTCCAGTCCCAAAGGTGCACTGTTTCAGGGAAATTACTGAATTGACATAAAGCCAGCTCATTGTCCCTGCACTTACCAGCCAGGAAAGCACTGCTGCTGCTTTTCAGAGGCAGGTGTTCACCTTTCATTCTAGGTGTAGAAGAGAAAGCTCCTTGTGCTCTCTTCCTCTTGAAGAGTAAGGCCACTGGGATAGCCTGCAGGACAGAAAAGCATCAAAGGAAACAGGTCTCTGGGCTTTGCTTCAGAACAGAAGAAAATCAACATTTTCCAACCAGGGCTGTAAGATCTTTTAAAACAAACAAACAAACAAAAACAAGACAAAAAGGGAAAAAAAGAGGAAACCCCACATTTATTAGCTGTGCCTGGATGCAGCACTGCTTAGTGAAACACAATGCTCACCTGCACATGGGCAAGAGGAGATGGTAAGCCAGCAAGGTACGGCACATTGTAGACTGGTCAGGCAGATCTGTTCCTTCACCTCCCTCTGACCAGCAAACTTTAACAATTCCCTGCAACTCTCCCTCCTGAATGCAGTGTGTCCACATTCTTTGTCATAGCCGGATCCCTTACTGTCATCTCTTACCGTTGTCTCAGGGGGTTGAAGCCTCTCCTCTACCCTTTCCTTTTCTTCCTTTAACAGAAAATGTAATCCAGTCTGATGCTTTCAGACTGGGGATTTTTTTTTTTTTTTATTGGGAATGGTAACTAAACCACTGTTATCTTAGAAACAGTGTTGGATTTTAAACTTATTTTAAAAAAGAGCAGGCACTTTGAAATGGTTTCAGGTGAGTGGGACATGATTTAATGGGAGTTTTGTGGTCAGGGTATGTGATTATTAAATTAACCTCAGTCTTTCATTCAAAATTTGGCATGTCTCTAGATATTTTTGGTATTGTCATGTTAGGAGCAACATGGTCTTAATATGTTTACTATTTACAGGTGCATGCATTCCTAATATGCCCTGACACACGTAAATATGCTGACACTCCCACTGTGCAAGCATTCCTGAAAACATAGTGCATCCCTCTGCACTAAAGCAGCACTGGAAAAAACCTCAACAAGCCAAACCAAAACTAGCACTAGTCAATTACTACAACAATATTTTCAAGCTTCATTTTTAGATAGTACAGATGCAATATACCCAGCTTAGAGAGAACAGGCAGTCTGTAAATTAGCGAGATTCCTTGTTTAGAAATTTTAGAAGAATTTGGCAAATATAACTGACATTTGGTCCAGTCTTACTTAAGACGTAATTTGATGTGATAATGTTTGGCAGTTCTTTAAATCTTCGTTCTAGAAAAAAAACAAATTCTAACTTCAAATCACATCTTAAATTAAATTTCAAATTGAATAATTCCCTACCTATAATTATGAATTCCTAGTTCTGTAGTTCACCCAACCAAGGAGTTTAAATAATAGCATTTTATATCCTTGCAAATAACCAAAGTGTGATTTGTTGCATAAACTGTTGCAAACATACTAGGAATATGTTAAAATATGTGTTATATATATTTTTATATATTTTTTTATATATATTTATATATATGTATATATGTTAAAACATATATATGTTTATATGTTAAAATAAAATTCATAAATAATAGTAACTAAATACAATACAGAGTTTCTCAATCTGTTGCAGGAAATTTTGAAAGCAGAAAAGAGGTTACATTCACTGAATATTCTATTCATTAAAAAGTATTCATACCCATCTAATCAAAAGTTTGGCTTTTGCATCCCCTTTTTCCTTCTCCAGCTGTCAAGTTCTGGTCTGAACACCACATTTGTTGACTTCTGCCAAAGTCTTGTTTAGTTTATGGATTCACAACTGGACAGAAGGAAAAAGGGAGGCCTGAGACAGGCTGAAAGATATAGACAAAAGTAGAGTTGAATAAAGCCAGATCAGGTGAAAAGGAGATCTGAAAAAAATCAAAAGGCAGGAGGCCTAGGGAAGGACAAGAGCACATATGGGAGAGAATTTGCAGATTGAATGATATAATAGTGAGGAATGGCAGCTAAGAGACAATGAAACCAGCAAACAGATAGAAGGAAAAAGGACAAGGAAAGAGAAATAAAGTTCAAAAGTGCCAGAAACAGAGCAGGAGCTATTTAGCAGAGAATCAGACAGAGAGGGAAAGAAAGAAACAGAATGGAAAATAAAAGATCTGACTATTAAAAAAAGCCCCTACATTAAACTCTTCATCACACAGGCTTCCACATCAGGAAGCTATATTAATCTTTTTTTGCAAGAAAGCCCAATATTTGGAACAGTTTCAGTGCAAAGGTAGATCTGGTTGGAAAAAGAACATATAACTGAACCTCCTATATACTTTTAATGCTAATAGTAATGATGATATCTATTTTAAATAGTCCTACAAGCACTAGCCAGATTCTTCAGAGTTGTCCTCTCCATTTCTCTGTATATAAACAAAAAGAATTCCATAAGGCAAATAAACACCTCTTGCCATCTGATGAGAAGCAAGCATTAAAGCACTAAGAGTCTTTATGAGTTAATTTTAATGAAAAACTTTTCAGAGATGCATGGTATGTAACATGATCCATCAATGTTTCAGTTTCACAGCCCTTATGAAGATAGACACATATAAAATGTGATAGATTCTCTGCTTTCCAAGAATGAAATACGAATTACTGAACGCTTTGTAAAAATGCACATTATGTTCTATAAACATGGCAGTTAGTATGGACCACTGTATATGCATATTGGTATAAAACCTCACATATTTAAAAAACTTACAGATTGCAGTAGCTTTTTTTTATATATAAATATGGTATATGCTAAGATATTTTAAAAACACATAGATTAAAACTGTATGGGTTATTTAATTTTTTTGCTCTTATTACTACTGAAGAAATACATATTTAGGTGGATAAAGCATCTAAGTGACCTGTGGAAAATACTACTGTCTGTTTGCATTGGAAGACAACTTTAATGTCAAATTTCTTGCCATTGACTAAAGGAGGACTGTATAATCTCTGAAAACAAATGAAGGTTAATAATAATTGCATTGATAATTCAGTTTCTTTGTTGAATATAGGGTACATCAAGGGCCTTCACCCTGCAAACAAGAATAAACCAAAGGATGTTTACTCATGCCAGGCCTTGGCTCATACAACTAGCAAAAGTCCTTATACCCAGGAAAGTCAGAACATACACAGTCTAAAGATTTGTCCCAGTGAAATCACTTTAGCTTTACCTGCCACAGGGATCTAAAGGTCCTGTTCCATATCATAAGGAATGCACATGCACAACTGTAGTACCTCTATATCCACTATAGATAAAATGGGATAGTCCTTCCTTTCAGGAAGGGAAAGTCCTGAAAGCAAAAAATTTCTTGTAAAGAGCTCATTTCTGTTTGTGAAGGGAAATGGTCTACAGAAGCGTAAGTAAGTTCATCTATGAGGGGGCTTATACAGGTACAGCTGCACCATGGTACATCCATTACAATAATCATGTCACTAAGTGTTTTACCAGTATACAATTTCTGAGTAGTCTGAGCATGAGGCATCTATTAGTGGACAGACAAGCACCTCTTATGAATATAAACAGCAAAGAATATTTCAGAAAGAAAGAAATGGATGACTATTTAGGCAGTGTTATACCTGCTTGATAAATCACATTTCTTTCTTAACTAAAAATGGCCATTGAACATGTGCAAAACCAGTCAGCTCCTGGCTTTATTTGGGTTCTTTTTGTTGGTTTTTGGGCTGTGGGTTTGGGGTAATTTTTAATGTATATTTTGTTTAAAATAAAGCCCCAGGTCAGTCTTGGTGTAATTTTTTTAGCTATACAAGTTATGAACCCCTGAAAAAAGGTGTTTTTAATGGAAAGGCTGACAACCTCTTAAGTGTAGCGCTGTGAATGATGGCACCTTTATCAGACTTAGAGAAAACCTTCAATGTGATATAAGCTACTGAACTAAATTGTAAAATGGCAAGGACTGAGTGAACAGTATTTAATACAGATAATATTGTTCATGTAGTCTATAAATATAGAATTAAATGTTGACCTCTATCTCCCATGTCAAAAGTCAAAGTCAGTGTCAGCACATACTGTGTTTTTGTTTCAAGAGAAAAATAGATCAACAACATTAACCTCACAATGAACAGAAAATTGAATGAATTAAAAAGCAGTACCTCATAAATCCCTTTCCTTTTATTGGCACAGTGATAAAAATGCCTAGGGCTTAGAGGAAAAGGGTAGTCTCAGACACTAGTCTGAGATGCTTTATGTACACAGGGCTGTACATCACATGCTAAAACAGAGGAACAGAGATATTAAGATTCGTACAGTCTCATATAATAGACAATAACCATCAAATTGCATCATAGCATCCTGCAAAATATGGCCTGTCAGATATCCCCAAGACCAGTAGGTTTTCACAAGACTATTTTAAAGCAACATCAGCCTTCTACCTACATTTGAAAAATACATTTCACAAAACAGAATATGTAAAAAAAAAAGACTTTATTCACCACTGTCCAGACTTACAGTATACCAAAAATTTAAGACACCACCTGGAACAAATTCCATTGTGTTTAGAGAGTTACTAGTTTCATTGGTCAGGTATCTCTTTAAAATTTTGGTTCATTGTGATAAGACTGAGAGATATGACATTTTTCTCCTGTTTAAAAAGTAATTTTTTCCAAAACACCTCATAATACTAAAGGCCCCTACTTCACAATGCCATAGTAAATTTGACAGTTAACTAAAATGAGCAGTTTCAATTGCAAATTCAGTTTAATTGCAATTTTTAGTGCTGCATAATTAAACTGAAAATGTTCTAAAAAATTTCACACAGTCAAAACTAGGAAAGAAACAAAAACATTTTCACATTGGTTTAGGGGTTTCTAATCAGTTTCTAGAGAAACTGACAAAAAGTAACATTTAAAAATTAATCAGTTCAACAAAAAGGAAAGGAATAGTATAATCTGAAAAATTCAGCCATTAGTTTTTGTTTACATTTTCTTATCCTCCTGCACCTTGTAGGGTATACACAAATTCTTTTGGGTTAATGCTTCAATGATTATCTGCTGGCAATGTTGCATCATGCGAAAAACATTTTACAGCATTTGCACTGTGTACTAAACACACAAAAGCAACTAATTACAACGTTTGTCAAATCTGGAGCATGTTCCGTGGTAGCTTACTGGAACCAAACGCTGTTTTTTTTCTTGAAATGGGCTGGCTGACTTTGAGTCTTGCCAGTAAAGTGTAGGCTTGGAGTGAAATCTTGACTCATGCATACAGCTGAAGGCTGGTATGCTGAAACTAATCTATATCTCAGTGAGAAAAGCCTTCTCGGGCCTAACATTCACAGGGTTTGAAAGAATTTTACAGCTGGCTATAAAGAGCAACTTTTCTGCTCCACATGTATTCATGCAGCTTCTGGGCAGAACCAGTCATAGTGCTTTTCATAGCTGGATGATCAGAAGACTTCTCAATAACTTCTAGCAAAGAAGTAAAGACATATAATTTATTACACTAAAGGATTATTGGTGTGTAGGGCAATACTGAATGGCAGTATAAAGCAAGTCACTTAAGGTCTTGCTAAGCTTGTAAACTTTGTCATAGCTTGACATAGAGAAATAGTGTTCAAACAGGGTAAGTATTTTCTAAGACACATGGTTGGTAAAATTAACTTCAACCCTGGTTTTTAAAAGATCTGCCTTTGATGTGAAGAATGATGAGTTTGTTTCAAGGGTCTTAAAAAAAAAAAAAAGGAAAGAAAATATTTTTTCCCTCTCTTTATGATGATTCGATTCAAAATTTGTTCCTCGTCCCATTTACCCAGCTTGCATATTGGTAGCGATATAATATTGTAAGTTTAGCTGCTACAACAGTCAGGTAACAGATGCATCAACCCTATAGAGAGAATAATAGGGGAGTTTATGGGAGGTGGTGGTTCTCCACTGAGAAACAAAAATAAGGCCTATGTTCTGGCTTGTGCCAGCAGTCTGGCAGCACAGGCAGGTGCCAGTCTGCACCAGAGACTATCAGGATGGATACTAGTAGAAATGAAGCTTTGCAAAAAGAGAATGGAAAAGAGTCACAGAACTGTGGGAGCTGGGTCTCCAGGAGTATCCCTGGAGAGTGGACTCGCCAGGGCTCTAAGGCAGGAGCTCAGCAGCAAGATAAACATGTGAGTGATGCTGCAGCCTCCTCCTTGGTCTCAATTCATCAGCACCATCCTTTAACTTGTGCTTCTCTAAGTATGCTGAAAGAGTCTTCTGATGCTTGTTGTTCTTAAATGTCAAACAGCATTAAGTTCACCTATTAAAAATGTCAAATTTCCTATATATCTATAAAAACAATTATATTTATGAAACCGGTAACCATGTTGCTTAACATAATTCCAACACTAACAAGACACAGAACACAGACAACTTAAACTCACATAGCCTTTTTTCTCAAAATCTTCAGAGTTAAATGACAATACCTTAGATGTATCAAAAATTGAAGATGTGTTCAGCTTATGCAATGATCTAATGAATTCATAAAAGAAACATAGTTAATGTATTTACCGTTATACATTATTACTACTATTATTATTTCAGTAATAGTGAATTGCAGATAGGTCTTTGGCTAGTTGAAATTTTAGCATGAGCTCCAAAACCTCACACATATTTAGCATACTGATTCTAGTTATGGAGAAGCAAATTAGCAGATGAACACTGTAATAATCATTAGTTAAAATTCTCTGATACAAGCTCATGTCAGCTTCCACTTTCAGAGCCAATGAAAATATTTGTAAGCTTTTATTACTTGTAATAGAGAATTCACTGTTAACTAGGATTCAGATCCCATGTGTTCAGTCTCCCTAGAGACATGAATTCTCTTTTAGGGATTCTATCAAAAAGCTTTCACTGGTAACAAAACACCTAATAAAAATACACCATGGTAAAATTAATTCAGTCAGTAGGTTCTAAAGGTATTGAAACCTGCAACACCAGCTGCAGAAAAAAATAATCAGTACAGCTTACCTCCATTTCTTGAAAATACAGTCATCTGAGAGAGAATATTTTCTACTAAAAAATAAAACATGTAGTTATTGATTCTTCCTGCATACTTTTTACATCTTATATACCACACCTTCAAAAAGATATATATTTTAAACTTTCTGTTAAAATAATAGCTAGGTGATGAGAGGTAAGGTAGACCAATTTAAAATCTTGTAAGGCCATTAAGAACTTACTACTAGTAAAATAGAAGTTAACAGAAGGAATTATACACCACATTTTCACATCTGGGCTTGCAGAAATAGCTTTTGCAGCTCCCATGCTTCTCTCTCTAAGTGTGCTCTTATTGTCAGGCTTTTGATCTATGTGAAGAGAAATAAGGACAACCACAGAACTACATATGTCACTCAAAAACACAAACATGCTTGGTGATATCATGGAAAACAATAAGCACAGGCTTGCTAGTAAAGTAAGGAGAGAGATCCTACAGTGAAAACAAGCTACAAACCAATCCAATTCAGAATTCCTCCTTATCATTTACACTGTAGCACATTTGTGGTATCTAGTTTCCTAGAAATTGCCTACGGGGAAAGAAAAGGAACCCAGAGTAATAAAAAAGTGCGAGAATGAATAAAGTGCTCACAACTACTATCGCTTTGCTGATGCTGGAGAACAGAAGCAAATGGGGTTTTGTCACAGTTCTGATATCCCCCAAATGGTGATACTATAGTATTTCTGCCCTTTCAGTGTAATCTGAAAAAAATACTTTATATTATCATTACTTAGTACATAGACAAGCCAAATATTTTTGTTGGGTTTTTTTAACCCATTTATGGTTGCAAATTAATGAAATGACATGAGATTGAAGCCAATGAGAACTGCTAATCTGTAAGCAACAACAAGCAAGGAAATGCTGATAGGAGTACAGCTGTTTTAATTGAGAAATGATTTTATGTTGGAAGCACTCAATATTCACAGCAAATTAAAAATAATGAAGTGAACGGGTTCAAACTTAAACAGGGGAAGTTTAGGTTAGATATAAGGAAGAAGTTCTTTACTGTGAGGGTGGTGAGGCGCTGGAACAGGTTGCCCAAGGAAGTTGTGAATGCTCCATCCCTGGCAGTGTTCAAGGCCAGGTTGGACGGAGTCTTGGGTGGCATGGTTTAGTGTGTGGTGTCCTTGCCCATGGCAGGGGGGCTGGAACTAGATGATCTTAAGGTCCTTTCCAACCCTAACTATTCTATGATTCTATGATTCTATGATTCTATGAATTGATACCAATGATTTTTTTTTACCTACTATCTCTTTGTAAATCTATTTCTTCACACAAATTAATGTCTGACACATACACTATTATTCCTCATTAGTAGGCTGAATAAAATAATTCTTGATTAAATTTATTGCAATTTACAATCCAGCATAATGTTTGCAAGCTATAAAAGTCAATCAACAGGAAACGGACAAAAACAGATGACATTATTACTGATTATATATACACAATAATTTCATGTGTTTCATAGAACCTTCTGAAGCATTTAATTTCTTCTCAGGAGCTAAGGTCTGTCTCCAAAAGGTCACTTCATTTTTAACATGACCATAAATGTATTTATTTCAGTGCATATGTATGTTCTTCTGAGTTTTTTGATAAATATCACCTCTAATAAGCAAATTATTTGTGTATTTATCAATCTCTTAGAAGTTGTTTAGAAGAGTTAGTCTTCTACTAACACACTCATACAAAATTATGCAGAACAGCTGATGATTTACTTTGCCTGGATTAGAGCATTTGATTTATATTGTGTTATGACTGTGTGAAAAAAGTTCAAGCAAATAGCAAAAATTCAGAATTTCAAAGGAACAAAGAAAGCCAATAGCAAATTTGACAAGCAAAATATATATTCTATAATGCAAAATTTCCATCAAAAAAGAAAATTGAATCAATGGCAGGTCAGCCTGTTCTTTATAATTTTAACTTATTCCGCGCCTCGCCCTGGCTTCCACTATTTTGTAGGAAATTCTTTAGTATTATAAAACTAGCAGAGCAGCTATTATGTTACTCTCTTCTCTAATGGCAAGAAAAGTATGTTATGACCAGACCATTTCTGTGGCCTATTGCTCCTATTTCTCTGCAGAATGCTGGCAGCTGGCACAAGATTGCTGCCCTCACTTAAGCAGGGCTTCAGACTTGAGAAATAATTTACCCCAAAATGCAGTATATATGCTATATCTAGTACAGACATGGAATAGCCATCCTACTTTTGTCATCTTAAGTTAATACAATTTCTTTTTGAGGAAGAGCTTCTGATGCCCTGATTGTGTCTCTACCTTGATTGTAGTCTGTGTCTCAATTTGTCCAGATAAGCTGGAAGAAATTGCTCAGAAAATTAGATATTATTGCATAGGACCACAGATTCGGAATTAAAACCTAAACTGTATTGGGAATGTTTTCCATTCGTATGACATATCATGTTCTTTGTGGCATTAAATAAAATCTTATTCTTAAAAAATTTCTTCTACAGACATTTTAGATTCATAATTGCATTTTTATAGAACATAATTAGATTAATTTACCTTTTTGTTGGTGTTACCTAAGAATTTTGATCAAATCTTTGTAAAAGGCAATATATCTGTTCAGAAAGACTGCTGACACTTTAAAACCAATCCTTACATTTAAAAAATAAGAGGATGAATTACTATCATCAACAAAACCATTTCAGGATTCATTTCCTATTTGATGTGTATTATTCAACACAGTAAACAACCTATCTGCCAGCACTAAAAAAATCAAAGAGCTATATGCTGACTGAATTGCATCTTTTAAAGAACACCAGGAAGTGGCCCAAAAAGGAGCCCTTGGAAGCAGGTAGAGGTTTTCTAGCATTCCTAGGGGAATCTGCCATTTCAGAGAAAGTGCTATCACCAAGAACTGCACAGTGCTCCATATCCAAGATTACCTTTAAGGGTGACCAAAAGTATTTCCATCTACTACGCTATCCACAACAAAGCAAAAATAATCAGGAGCTATGGCAACCGCTAAACCTTATCTAAACTGGATTCTAAAATATGTCCTCCATGTCACATTTAGCCTCCGCTGTCAAACGTTACTAATTCATTAAATCTTTCCAGCCTATTTCTCTGGACAATATTTAAAAAATAGCATGCACATCCTGTTCATTCATTCAGATCCCTGGAAGTGTTCAAGGCCAGGTTGGACAGGGCTTGGAGCAACCTGCTCTAGTGGAAGGCGTTACTGCCTGTGGCAGGGGGTGGGAACTAGATGAGCTTTAAGGTCCCTTCCAACACAATCCATTTTGTGATTCTATGATTTAGGGTGATATCTAGGTCTACACACCCCCAGAGAGGGTAAAGGCCACCAATAGCCATGCAGTGGGCAATAACCATCTCAGCACAAGGAAAAGAGAGGGCCAAAGGCAGTGCCGGCTGCCCACAGAAACCAGAGATGCAAAGGCTGAGTCCTCACCCCATGCTGTGCCTGACAATGGAAAATGAGCCAGTGCAGGGCTGTGGGTAGTGCTCGTTCAAAGGAATAGCAGGGACTTACGTGGCTGGAAATGTCCCAAACCAATACGATCTCTCTGAGAGGGCTCCTGGGGCAGGCCAGCTCAGCAGCCCTCATTCTGGTCACAAAGCAGGCTTATAAATTTCAACATGCATTATCTTGTCATCTCTTTTAATCTAGAAATACCATATTAAGAAAAACATGATAGAAAAAATTTTGATCAGCCTTAAATACACCATTGTCATTCAACTCTAACAAACTCCATAGGAAGACTATTTTATAAATGAGCTCAACGAATTGAAATTCAATAGTCTATTTATTCCAAGAGTATTGAAATAAAATTATACATATATATACACACACGTGTGTGTGTACAGTGAGGGAGGACCTACTGCCTCCACATATGTACTATTTCTGTTATTATAAAGTTTGGGTAAGTAAGGAATGTAAGATCACAGCTCTTGAAAGTTTAAGAATATTCTGCTCAGGATGCTTTTAGCTGCAAACATAAAACCCAAACTATGCATTTATAAAAGATTTGTAATTTTTAATTCTTAGTAACATTTTAAATTAGTAAAAAAAAAAAATATTCACTCACATTATTATATTCACTGTCAGAGAAGACAAAGGTATTATCCAGTTGAGTCTATACCAAAAGGAAACACACATATTAATATCTGCAATTTGATACCCATTCCAAACACAAGAAGTAACAAATTTGGTGACAAAGCTGTCAAAATATGTTCCACAAATACATTGGCAAGAGATCTGGACATACTGAAGAAACTCAGTGAAACAAAATAGGTGCCAAATGGGGATGTTTGACAGAGTGTTCAAAAATACATTTAGACTAAAGCAGGAACAGAGAGATTCTCTGCATAAATTATCATGAAACTATTAGAAATAATTTGCCAGTGATTTCAAAATATTGCATATACTTTTAATGTTATCAAAGAGCTGTGTTGTGAACCATGCATGATTTCTTGGCGATTCAATTTTTGGCCACACAACAGTGTTTTTAGACACAAGTGAAAATACTATATCCCATAATGTAAATTAATCTGTAGTCTTTGAAATTGCGCCGTGCTTCCAAATGCTTTGAAAGGCTGCTAGGGGAAATACCGTAAAAGTCTGAATACTCGGCGAGGCTGCAGAGCGCAGATGCCTCCCCACAAGGCTGAAGAGAGCTGAGATAACAAAGATGTCATGACCATCCTCTCCAACAGGGTATAGTTGTGTCTGCAGTCACAGTGCCCCAACCAACCACATCAACTTGTGCACTGGTCCCTGCAGCAGATACATGCAGATGCACTCCTGTGTCATGGCTGAAGGTAAATAGGTACAAGAAGACATAAGTGTTCTTCAAGTCTAATAGGAGCAGATTAATTTAGATACAATGCTGTATTACAGGCATTTTAAAATAAAATAAAGTCAACTAAACATTTCCAGATACTTCTTTGAATGCAAATAGCCACTACAGAGATACCTGCATGAGTGGCAGCCCACTGCTCTGCACTTCAGCTGGATTCATTGGTGAATGAAGAAGGGTCAGAGGTGCTGCCCTTCAGAGCTACCTGTTCACACCCATCACATGCATGAAATTTAAATTACTATTGTTTAATGGTTCTCAAGATATATATGCTTTATAACAGATAAAATCAGAGCAAGTCAAAATAGACTACCCGGAAATGAGACAAAAAGAGGCCAGGCAGCACATCTGCATGAAAGACAATGCTCTTCGATGTCAAACCATTTCCTTTCATTTAGTCAATACAAAAGTAAATATTATTAGTTCTCTTACGACCAATAAAGCACCAGTGTAAAACAAGGGTGTTGGCAGCAGGGTAGCTTACTTCAACCCAGATTTGCACACCATCTAAATACTTACATCTTGAGCATACACTGAACTTTAGAGTGCCTGCTCAGATCAAGTTGAAAGCCCAAGGCTCAGAGTGTCTGGTGTTAAAAGCTGGCCCACCTGAAGTGTATGGAAATATAGACTTCACTAGGGACTATTATCATCTACAGAGGTTTCAATAGTGCATTGATCTGGGCCTCCCATTACAGCATTGTGCCAAGTGAATAGCATTTGTCATGTGTTTGTTCTCAAAAATTTGTTGTTGATTGTTTTAAAAACATTTTTATATACACATCATAAAATTCCCCCATTATTATCCTAAATAAAAGAAACACACCCTGAACTTGAGGTAAGATTTGTGATTGTTCTTAGCTCCCGACAAGCTCATTCCTTACACTTGAAATGAGCCTCTGAGAAAGCCCTCTCCTGCGAGAGGGGCTTTTTCCTAGTGTAGAGATATCAATTTTCCTGAATAACCAAAAAGCAAAAGGCACAGAGATATAACTTAAATAGCCCATAACTCTGTTTATTCAACTGCAATAAGAACTTTCCAGAAAAGCCTTGTGCAATGCATGCTATTACTTCTCTTTACTCATTTTGACATCCCCAAGGGCTGCCTCCAGGGCCCTCCATCTATCCCCAGTGCTGTCCCAGGCTGTTGGTGGGCTCCTGCACTCCCGCCCCCCTCCATGGCTGTGGCGTGTTTGGGAGCTGGGCAAGAAAAAGCTCTGACTTCTGCTGGAATAGAAAGTGGCAAGAGTTTTGTGGCTGCCTTTAGTTCTGGGCTAAACATTCCAGTTTTGGACAGCAACCTAAAAAATACGTGCCAACATAGATAAGTTTTTTATTTATTATTGTAAGATCCATGTTTTTTACCTTTGAACTAAACCTTTCAGAATTGGTTATAGAGCTTTAAGATATTTATTCCTTGCTGGACAAATGAATTTACTGAAACAAATTACTATCAGCAATGCAGACTGAGTTACATATTTTTTTCTTCTGCATGAGCTCTTTAAATATATTGCATTAAGCAGTCTGAGCCTGACATTATGGACTGGATGAATTCAGCAAACTTTATAGGTATGGTCCATGGACTAAGGAATGATAGCTCTCTCTTTGTCTGTGCATGGGAATATATATATATCAAGAAATGAAAAACGATGGTATATTGAAAAATGTGGGACCTGAGCATAAAGTGAATGGTATGGAATAAGGGGCAGATACTGTCCTGGGTTCAGCTGTAACAGTCATTTTTCTCCTTCTTAGTAGCTGGTGCAGAGCTGTGTTTTCGACATTAGTCTGAGAACAATGCTGATAACACACCGAAGTTTTTAGTTGTTGCTAAGTAATGTCTACTCCAATCAAGGACTTTTCAGTCTCATGCTCTGCCACTAAGGAGGGGCACGGGAAGCCGGGAGGAAGCAGAGACAGGACACCTGACCCAAACTGGCCAAAGGAGTATTCCATACCATGGCACGTCATGCCCAGTGTATAAACTGGGGGGAGTTACCCCGAAGGCCCATATCGCTGCTTGGGTCGGGCTGGGTATCAGTCGGCGGGTGGTGAGCAATTGTATTGTGCATCACTTGTGTTTATTGTTCTCTTTTCCTTTTCCCCTTTTAGTTTTATATTCTCTCCCCTTGTTATTTCCCTTATCATTATTATTATTGGTGGTGGTAGTAGTAATAGTTTTGTATGGTATCTTAGTTACTGGATGGTTCTTATCTCAACCCATGGGAGTTACATTCTTTCAATTCTCCTCCCCATCCCTCCGGGAGCATGGTGGGGAAGAAGGGGGGAGTGAGCGAGCAGCTGCGTGGTTCTGAGTTACTGGCTGGGCTTAAACCATGACACTTTTAAGTTGCCATAAAATAAAGTAATTGTATTTATTAATTTGTTTTAATTACCAAGCACAGATAAGCATATGCCCTACTTAGCCTGAGAAAATCTGAACGCATACCTGCTCCGACACACAGTCTTTAAAATGAGATGTGAGGAAAATATTTGAATTACATTTCCCTGTTCCAACATACCATTTTTATAAAGCACTTTCAACACTGAACTAGGCCTTTACAGTTAAGGCATTTTACAAGAAGATACTGAGCTATGTTTCCTGTCTATGAAGAAGGCACCAGCATATAAAATGGTTGTGAATTTGCATTACCTCCAATCCATCATTCTTTGAGTACACAGGAAAAATGGTGAGACCTGCTGCAACAAAGCACAGCCTTGAGTTGACAGATTCTTATTTAAGTGACTGTGAATACAACAATTCCACAAATAATTTGTCAAGTGTGTGGCTGAACTAGCTCTGAACCCTGATAAATACCAACTCTCCTCACTGCTACAAAGGCATGATGTTCTGTGTGTAGGCAGTGAGTAACAAGCACCAGGATTTAACAATCAATGCTACTATATTTCTCTTTGTGGTTAAAAAAACCTTGAAGGGTGGGTCTTTCAGCAGTGTTAAGTACTAGTGCGGAAATATGCACCCACATTGATGATAATGCTCATTTGTCAGGCAGGAGTGAATATATTAACATATTTCCCCCTCCTGAAATCCCAACCTATAGGATGTTCAGAAGCTGCAGAAAGACCAGACCTGCCTATTGCAAACAAGATTATTCCAGGCATTTTAATAAAGTACCAACCTTTTAATGGGACATGAACTTCAGCATGCTATTTGCAAGGCAAAACTATTACAAACTCTGGAGAGCAAAAAAATCATAATCATATGTCATTTATATTTATACTTTTGACCATAAAGCACTAATGCCTATAGAAATAATTGTGTAATACTATTAACTAGTCCTAATGTAAAACGCTAATTATTTATTGTTTATAAAGCAATTTCAAATAATGCAGAACTCATACACTAGTGCCATCATGATCTTCCAGTCATTAACTTAACCAGAATTTACATTTTGGGACTATAGCCAGTGACTTACATGCACTACTTAAGTCAGTTTTCAAACACTCTGTCCCATCTTAATCTATTCATCATTAATCACATTTGGTCACTTTACATACAGAACACTATTCAGATGAAAGATAAAAGAAATACATTAATAAAATCAAAGCTAGAGTGAATACTTCAAAATATAAAGGTAGTGGAGGAAAATGGTTATCAAAGCAATTTATACATTATGCCTATTAAAAAAGACTGTCTAAGCAAAAGTTCTGAGAGTTTTTGAGGGGTTTTTTTCCTGTAATGGAAAGGGTACTTAGAAAGCCACTTTGGTACTTTATCCCTCCCAATCATCTTTAATTGCATTTACAAAGGAAAGATACTCAAATTTTGTACCTTTTATGAAATAGGAGGAGAATACATTGATAGTTGTTTACTTGTCAATACAGCTGCAATTTTAGATCTACGAGTAATCTTAAACTTGTGGAACTGGCTTGTAATTGCAGGCTCCGTTTACCTGAAAAGATCCAGCGCTCTGACTCCTGAAACTGACTGACCTATTCTACCTTCAATCAATCAAACCACAGAAGCCTGATAGCCTCCTTGTGTTGGTCTGGTCCACCATAGCCTGAAAACAACTGAAGATTTCTCATGAAAGGAGTTCTCTCTACCTTGTACCCTTCACCTCAACACACCAGCTGGTTATACATCCACCACAGTACACAGGCATTAGGAAGTGAACAGAGTGAAACATGCAGCCTCTACATTCTGGAGATCTTTGTATTCACCATGCACATTTCTCACAGGCAACAGCAGCTCTCCAGCAGTATTCCTTCAGCCTGCTTTACTGCTCACTTACTGGCACTACCTATTCGTCCAGAAATTCATTTTCTGTTTCTACTGAGTCTCAGATTTTTCTTTCTCAGGTTGCTGAACAGCTGCCAATCAGCAGGAGTTGTGACAGTTTTGGGGTTTTTACTATACAGAACACTGTTCGTTTTTAAAAACTGATTCCACTAAATAATTACAAAAAAAAAAAAATAAAAATCACAAGGCTCCATCAAATACTACTTCGATCCATATGCCATGAAAGTAGTTCTGTGACATTTGGTGGCTCTTGTGAAATAATTTCATAATCTCAGTCTAGTTCCTAAAGAATAAGTACCCATTCCACAAACCATAGAAACACAGAACAGTTTGGGTTGGAAGGAACCTTAAAGCTCATCTAGTTCCAACCTCCCTGACATGAGCTCAGACACCTTCCACCAGACCAGGTTGCTCCAAGCCCTGTCCAACCCATCCTTGAACATTTCCAGGGATGGGGCAGCCACAGCTTCTCTGGACAACCTGTGCCAGTGTCTCACTGGAATACTCACTGGATTTTAATCATTTTACATTAGCTGTAAAGATGTTTATGCAAATGATCTGACAAGGTCGTCTGTCCACAACTGTCGTGGTTTGAGTCCAGCCGGTAACTTGGAACCACGCAGCCGCTCACTCACTCCCCTCCTTCTTCCTCCCCCTGCTCCCGGAGGGATGGGGAGGAGAATCGGAAGAATGTAACTCCCACGGGTTGAGATAAGAGCAGTCTTGTAACTAAGGTATAATACAAAACCACTACTGCTACCACCAATGATAATAATGATTAGTGAAATAACAAGGGGAGAGGATACAATTGCTCACCACCCGCCGACCCATACCCAGCCCGACCCGAGCAGTGATCTGGGCCTTCCGGGTAACTCCCCCCGGTTTATATACTGGGCATGACGTGCTGTGGTATGGAATACCCCTTTGGCTAGTTTGGGTCAGGTGTCCTGTCTCTGCTTCCTCCTGGCTTCCCCTCCTCCCTGGCAGAGCATGAGATTGAGAAAGTCCTTGGTCAGAGTAAACATTACTTAGCAAGAACTAAAAACATCAGTGTTAACAGCATTGTTCCCAGGCTGAAAGTTAAAAAACACAGCACTGCACCAGCTACTAAGAAGGAGAAAAATGACTGCTATAGCTGAACCCAGGACAGTATCCACCCCTTATTCCATATCATTCACGTCATGCTCAGATCCCACATGTCTCAATACACCATTGTCCCTGTCCCATATATACACATATATATATATATACACATCCACACCCACACACAAAGAGAAAGATATCATTCCCTAGTCCATGGACCAATCCCTGTAAAATTGCTGAATTCATCCAGTCCATGATGTCAGGCTCCATCTCTTGTAATAGTCTTTCAGGGCAGGAGGGACGGTGTGCAGTGTTGGGTTGTTGCCTGCTGATGACACCTCTGAACTCGTCTGGTCACTGCTGAGCTCGTCTGGTTTCCTCAAAATTCATTCTTTGTTGAGGTAATGATTGGAGGGAAGTCAGGGTCAGTTGCCGGCAACCTGAAGATATCTAGCTGGTGGGCTATAAAAGTGTTATAGAGCAGGCAACAGCATACAATTGAGTTCATTGGCTGTTTTCCCTCAAAATCAAATCCCCTTGAGGTACACATCGGACTTCCCCATCTTCCCGCATTACCCACCAAGTATATCCAGGTCCCTGAGCAAAAGCAACCCCACGAGTGGGTTTGCCTTTACCTGAAGCAGGAATAACCCAGACTGTCTTCCCCAACAAATTCTTTATGTGCACCACAGGAACTTTATCCCCCTCTACAGGATGTCAAAGTTCTGATTGGGCTGGGCCAGCCCTGTTGGCAGATCCCCTAGTGCTGACCAACCAGGTGGCTTTTGGTAAATGTGTATCCCAGTGTTTGAAAGTCCCATCACCCATTGCTCTCAGCGTAGTTTTTATCAGCCCATTGTACCATTTGATTTTCCCAGAGGCTGGTGCATGGTAGGGGATGTGATATACCCACTCAACGCCATGCTCTTTGGCCCAAGTGTCTATAAGGTTGTTCTGGAAATGAGTCCCATTGTCTGACTCAATTCTCTCTGGGGTGCCGTGTCACCACAAGACTTGTTTCTCAAGGCCCAGGATAGTGTTCCGGGCAGTGGCATGGGGCACAGCGTATGTTTCAAGCCATCCGGTGGTTGCTTCCACCATGGTAAGCACATGGCACTTGCCTTGGCAGGTCGGTAGGAATGTAATATAGTCAATCTGCCAGGCCTCCCCATACTTGTACTTCAGCCATCGTCCTCCATACCAGAGAGGCTTTAACCGTTTGGCTTGCTTAACTGAGCACGTGTTTCACATTAGTGAATAACCTGGGCAATAGTGTCCATTGTTAAGTCCATCCCTCGATCACGAGCCCATCTATATGTTGCATCTCTGCCTTGATGGCCTGAGGTGTCATGGGCCCACCAGGCTAAAAATAATTCACCCTTATGTTGCCAATCTAAGTCCATCTGAGCCACTTCAGTCTTAGCAGCTTGATCCACTTGCTGGTTGTTCCGGTGTTCCTCAGTGGCCCGACTCTTGGGTACATGAGCATCTACGTGGCGTACCTTCACCACCAGGTTCTGCACCCGGGCAGCGATATCTTGCCACAGTGCAGCAGCCCAGATGGGTTTACTTCTGCATTGCCAGTTGCTCTGCTTTCATTGCAGCAACCACCCCACAGGGCATTTGCCACCATCCATGAGTCAGGAGAGAGATAAAGGACTGGCCATTTTTCTCATTCAGCAATGTCCAAGGCCAGCTGGATGGCTTTCACTGTGGAGGACCACTTGGAACAAAATGGACACATGAGCGATCCAGGACTCATGTCAATAGCAAGAGTTTGAGTTAGGTCTCACGGCCTAGCATCAAGGTCATCTAAAGGACACTTGTGGGGGCAGAATGAGAAAGTTGGCTCAAGAAGAACAACTCCCGGATGTGGAATGCAAAACTTGGCAAACTTAAGGACTTATAAGGCCTTCGCGTGAACTGAAAGCTTTAGCCAAACATAAGCTGTATCTATGCGCGTGTCTCGTTAAGCTTAACCAATTAGGATTGCATAAGGTCCGCGTGGACACTCAGAGAGAATATATAAACAGCTATCTGGGCTCAATAAAGTGTCAGCATTTAATCATATTGGTTGTCCTGCTGTCCGTTTATCTCCCGCATTTCACCTCTGCAAACTGACTCCATTCACCCTCTCCTTCAGCAGTTTCTGCAACTTGTCACAGGGGACTCCACACAGATGCCTTCCATCTCTGATGCTTTCCCACAATACAGGAAGACCCATCAGAAAACAAGGCATAATTCTTTTCACTCTCTGACAGTTTATTATATGGTGGGGCCTCTTCAGCACTCATCACCTCCTCTTCTGGTGACATCCCAAAATCTCTGCCCTCTGGCCAGTCCATGATGACTTCTAGAATTCCTGGATGACTGGGATTTCCTATTCGAGCTCATTGTGTAATTACTGTGGCCCACTTACTCCATGTAGCATCAGTTGCATGATGTGTAGAGGAGACCCTGCCTTTGAACATCCAGCCCAGCACAGGCAACCTGGGTGCCAGAAGAAGCTGAGCTTCAGTTCAAATCACTTCTGAAGCAGCTGGAACCCCTTCATAGGCTGCCAGTATCTCTTTTTCAGTGGGAGTGTAGCTGGCCTCGGATCCTTTATATCCCCGACTCCAAAAGCTGAGGGATCGACCTCGAGTCTCCCCTGGAGCTTTCTGCCAGAGCCTCCAGGTAGGACCATTCTCCCTGGCTGTGGTATAGAGCACATTTTTCACATCTGGCCCAGCCCGGACTGGTCCAAGGGCTACTGCATGAACTATCTCTCATTTAATTTCTTCAAAGGCTTGTGGTCGCTTGGGGTCCCATTTGAAATCGTTCTTCTTCCGCATCACGTGATAGAGAGGGCTTACAATCAAACTGTAATTTGGGATGTGCATTCTCCAGAACCCCACAACACCTAAGAAAGCTTGTGTTTCTTTCTTGTTAGTTGGTGGAGACATTGCTGTTATCTGGTTGATCACATTTGTGGGGATCTGGCGACGTCCATCTTGCCGTTTTTTTCCCAAAAGTTGAATCTCCTGTGCAGGTTCCTTGACGTTACTCCGTTTTATGCCGACACCAGCCTTCAGCAGGATTTGGATTATCTTCCTCCCTTTCTCAAAAACAACTTCTGCTATATCACCCCACATGATAACAACATCAATGTATTGCAGGTGTTCTGCAGCTTGCCCCTGTTCCAGTGCAGTCTGGATCAATCCATGGCAGATGGTAGGGCTGTGTTTCCACCCCTGGGGCAGTCGGTTCCAAGTGTACTGGACACCCCTCCAAGTGAAAGCAAACTGTGGCCTGCATTCTGCTGCCAAAGGGATTGAGAAAAATGCATTGGCAATATCAATTGTGGCATCCCACTTGGCTGCCTTTGACTCCAGTTCATATTGAAGTTCTAGCATGTCCAGTACGGCAGCACTCAAAGGTGGTGTGACTTCGTTCAGGCCACGATAGTCTACTGTTAGTCTCCACTCTCCATTAGACTTTTGCACTGGCTATATGGGGCTATTAAAGGGTGAGCGGGTCCTGATGATCACTCCTTGGCTCTCCAGTCTAAGGATCAGCTTATGGATGGGAATCAAGGAGTCTCGGTTGGTGCGATATTGCTGCCAGTGCACTGTTGTGGTCGTGATTGGCACTTGTTGTTCTTTGACTTTCAGCAACCCCACAACAGAAGGATCCTCTGAGAGACCAGGCAAGGTGGACAGCTGCTTAATTTCCTCTGTCTCCAAGGCAGGGATACCAAAAGACCATCTATACCCTTTTGGGTCTTTGAAGTACCCTCTCCTAAGATAGTCTATGCCAAGGATGCATGGAGCCCCTGGACCAGTCACAATGGGCTGCTTTTGCCACTTCCTCCCAGTCAGGCTGATTTCAGCTTCCAGTACAGTTAACTCTTAGGATCCTCCTGTCACTCCAGAAATATAAATGGGTTTCACCCCTTGATACCTTGATGGCATGAGGGTACACTGTGCACTGGCATCTACTAGATCGTTATACTTCCGTGGGACTGATGTGCCAAGCCATCTGATCCACACAGTCCAGTAAACCCAATTGTCCCTCTCCTCCACCTGGCTGGAGGCAGGGCCCCTCTAATAGTGATCATAAGATTGTCCACTTATGTCTTGTAGAAAGGGATTAGTATTCCTTATCACAGGAGCTGGAGTAAAATCAGCTCTTCCACTCCATCTGGGAAACTGCTCACCAGAGACTGGAGCAGCAGCTTTCCTGGGAGGATTATCCTTGACCGTTGTTCTCCTCTTGAGGAGAGACGACAATGGACCCTACATGATTCAATGTGAATCAAGCAGAAGCCACTTTATCGTTCCCACGATCCCTTTATATACAGAGTTTTCTATCTCTACATGCAGTCATGCACCTTTTGATTGGTAAAAGCCCTCTTGCACGAGGCAATCACGCGGCTCGGTAAGTGTCCTTATTGGATCACCTAATTCCTGGTGTTCTTCCCATGTATCCAACTGCAGATGTTTTCTTCCTCTTATCTTCTTCTTGGTATGCAGCTACGTCTTTAGAAGAAGCTCTCTGATGGCTGATTCACATCCTCTTATCTTCTCCTTGGTATGCAGCTGCATGCTTAGAAGAGGCCCTCATATGGTTGGCTCATCACGTGCCCACTGTCCTCCAAATACGACCCCACAATTCCCCCTTTTTCTCTTTCAACCAGCCAAACTTTCTTCAAGGAATTAGGAATCATGTTAGACACTCCCTTTAAGATACAGGGAACGATTAACAATACAATCACAATTATACTTAAAGTTACAATGCCTTTTTTACAAAGACCTAAAAGCCATCCCGTTATGCCCCAACCCCTTAACCACTTATCTAAACCTGAAATGACCACCGTTAGTTTGTTCATGTTGCCTTTTATCTCCTTGAGACTTTTATGAATTGACTCCAAATGGTCAGACAAATTCACACAGCACATCCCTTGAACCATTGTGACTGATAACCTTCTAACCCGCGCATGCCCTAGAACTTCGACAATACCATCTGACCCCACAATACTCACAAACACACAAACTCCAAGGCTCCCAAGTTCCACAGTTATGGCACGGAGTCCTTAGGTGCTGGGGTTTTCGGGTGGGTCATGCAACTTTTCTTGCCATGGCTTTACCCACTTGGCTGGTATCCATCTGGTTCCTGTATCTGTAACAACACATGCATATCCTCTTCCTCATGTGATTAACTTAAATGGTCCTTCCCAGGCCCCTGTTATCCTGTTTTTAATCATTACCTTACATTGTCTGCTCTTAACTTCTTCCAACCCTCCTTGTAGACCAGCCCTGTGTTTTACCATTGGTGGCACCAAGCTATCTTGCGGCAATCGTAAGAAATTTAACACATATAGGACTTTGTTTAATCTATCTGTTGGTGATATAGCACTTTCTCCCCCTTTTTGTTTTTGAAGCAAACGCTTCAATGTCTGATTCACACGTTTGACTATAGCCTGACCGGTAGGTGAATGGGGCGTACCCGTCACGTGAGTAATGCCCCAGAGCTGGAAAAACACTTGCGTGGAATGAGCTACATAGCCAAGGCCGTTGTCAGTTTTGATTTCTCGTGGCACGCCAAGGGCCGCTATAGCCGAACACATGTGACGCTGCACATGTTTGCTAGATTCGCCAGTCTGAGCTGTAGCCCAAACTGCAAGAGAAAAACGATCCAGCAGACATGCACATATTTTTGTTCATCGAATCCCGGGACATGTGTAACATCCATTTGCCAAATTTCTAAAGGTCCAGTACCACAAGGATTGACTCCAGGAGCCAAGCCTCCGGTATACTGTTGACAATCGGGGCACGACTGGACAATGCCCTGGGCATCTGATTCAGACAGCCCGAATTGGTGGCGCAGTACTTTGGCTGACTGGTGGAAAAAATCATGAGACCGTCTGGCTTGCGCAAACCGGTCCGTTGAGGGAGCCGCCCATAGTGGCACTACCAGCTTGTCGGCTCTCCGGTTGCCTTCCGCTAAGCCTTCAATTGTTCCTGTGTGACTCCGAATATGGGTGATAAAATATTCACATTGTCTTTCTGACAGCAATAGCCACAACCTCCGAAATAGTTTGTACAATACCTCATTGTTTATCTCTTTCAGCAATGCTCGTTCTATACGTGATACAACTCCTACTACATACAGTGAATCACAAACAACATTGACTGGTGTTGTCTTCCATCGAGCAAACACTTCTACCACAGCTCACAACTCCAAATGTTGTGTGGAGCCTTGACAGTCTGTTAAAACTACATCATGCCATTGCCCGTTGGCCTGCCACGTGATGGCAGCCTTTTGAGATCTTCCTCCTGCATCTGTAAAGACTATAGCACCGTCTACCAGATGTGCAGAGCGTCTAGGTCACTCTTCTATTTGACAGGAATGTAGTACACTAAAAAAATTGTGTGGTGGATAGTGCACCTTTACTTCACCTGAATAATCCAGCAATGCCACTTGCAATAAAATACACTGGCGCAAAGCCCAAGCTAAATATTCTGCCACTAAAGGTATTATGGTAAAAGATGGTTCTTTCCCTGCTATTTCAACAATTCGATTTCGCCCCCTCATGATTAATTGTGCGTTTGCACCACCTCCTCCCCTGAGTAATCTCATCAGAGGTGCCAACTCCTCATTGGTAATACCGCATAGGTCCTCACCCAGTTTAAATCTCCTAATAATTTTTGTACATCATTCAAGGTGTGGATCTCCATCCGGAGTTCCACCTTTTGAGGTCGAACAACTGCTTTGTCCATTTCCCAGCCAAGATACTTCCATACTTCTGTTTTTTGTATTTTTCCAGGGGCCAATTGTAGCCCGTTTGACTGCAACACATTTTGTAATTCAACAATCAATTGGTCTCCATTCAGCTGTTTTCCGGCTATCAAAATGTCATCCATGTAATGATAAATAAGCAAGTCTGGATGCGCTTCACGTACCGGAGTAAGTGCCCAGGCCACGTAAACCTGGCACATAGTTGGTGAATTTTTCATGCCCTGCGGTAACACTACCCAGTGGTACCTTTTCATAGGTTCACTTTTGTTTACGCTCAGTACAGAAAAAGCTAATTTCTGATAATCTTCTGGATGCAGGGGAATGGTAAAAAAGCAGTCTTTTAAGTCGATAATTAAAATGTTCCAATTTTTCAGAATCATATTTGGGGAGGGTAATCCAGGCTGTAACGCCCCCATATCCTCCATGACCTCATTAATTTTCCTCAGATCATGCAATAGGCGCCATTTGCCACTTCTCTTTGGAATTGTAAAAATTGGGGTATTCCAAGGGCTTGTGGTCGGTTTAATGTGACCTTTCTCTAATTGCTCCTGTCCCTTTCCAAAGCTAAAATTAAGGGATCTGGCAGAGCTCTCTTAATTCCACATTCCTTCTGCCACTCCTGCTGGTTTCTTAACATGAAAAACATATCTGCATACATTACTTCACTTTGTTGATATTCCGTTATTAATTTTACACACACACACAAGGGATCCCACAAACACACTCCACACAACTACAATACCTAAAACACAAACAAAATCCAATTAGACAAACAACTATTAATGACACAATCACAACATACAGTGCAGCCTTAACCATATTATATCGTCAGCACCAAAATCGTTACCATGATAATCCACAATACTAGGTCAGATACCAGCAAGTCACAAACAGAAACAAATCCAAATGTATACCAATCGAGCACTAGCAGCCGGGTATACGCCTTTACCTACGAGATTTCTATATCTTGATTTACGGAAGGCTCCAAACAAAAGGTTAACCCACCAAAATCCAAACTTCAAACAGACTCCCGTGCAGGACGTCTCCTACGACTTACGGAATGTTAACCAAAACAAAACGATATTTACAAAAGAATACCTTCTTAAAGATGGTCCTTGTCTGCTCCCGCAGTGATCCGAGTGAGTCGAGGGGTCCCTCCGGGAAAATCCCCAGGGGCCCTAGGGAGCCCTGTTCTCAGCGGGTCCTGCAGCCGAGCAGAGAGTGTCCCATCTGGGTCGCCAAATTGATTCGTAGAACTCATTAAGAACTTGCCAACTTAATTAGTTCGGTAACACTGCTGGCACAAATGAGTGATTTCTCCTTGTCCTTCTACTTATCAGTTAACTTCGCTACATCACCTCCTGAACATCTGCTTAGTTTCAGCTACTCCTTAGCTACAATCCTGTTTTGGCTACAGTAAATTTTATGCAAAGGTCATAAGGTTCCAAAACTATGTCAGCTACAACGATTCATCTTAGACAAGGACCCTTATTGTGTTCTTTTGGTCGGGCCTTTTTTAGGTTTGGAAAGTTTTGTTGTTATATACAAAGCCACCAAGCTTAAAGTTACTTAGAACTAAATTTTCTTATTTACAAAAGATTATATTGCATTTTGTACTTCCTTGTCTCAAGTCCCCCTTTTTTCTATCCTTTTGCAAATTCTTCTGCAATTTCCCCCCCCCCCCCCAACGCATTCTGAATAATCCCTCTCCATCATCGTGTTGGGTCCCGGTCAGTTTTAGCAGTTTCGCCTCTCACCTCCCCCCACCCCCTGGAGCTTCCCGCAGCTTCGCCTCTCGCCTCCCCCCACCCCCTGGAGCTTCTCACCTCTTGCTGTCACGCCCTCCTCCTCCCCTCTGTGTTCTTCTCAAGCGATCTTATCTCTTTCCAAGTCCTCCAACTTTCGAAGCAGTTTCTGTGCCCAGTCCAGTTCCCTGTGGGGCTCGAGCGTGGATGATTTTCGCGGAGACGTTGGTGGGGGAGGCGTGGATGGAGGGAGAGGTGGAAAAAGCGATGGCTGGCTCTTGGAGTGAGATGGGTCGGGTGGGACGGGCGGCGGCTCTCCCCTGGGTGGCTTTTCTACGCAAGGGTCGGGAGGCAGCGGTATGGACCAGGATTCATTCACTTCCATCCCCTCGTTTTTCTGGGGATCCACCTCATCCTCTGTCAGAGGTGCCGACGGGGCAGCGGGGGAAGGGACAGGGAGCCGATCGAAAACTTTGATCTTAGGCGATGGGGGCTGTAAAGCTATAAAAGCTCCGGCAGCAGCTGATTGCACTGCCCTCATCGCTTGAAGGGTCATTAGAATCAGCTTCCAAGTTGTTGCTAGTCCCTTAGCTTCTTTGTTGCTGTCGCTTATGGCATCCCATAACCATTCCCCAACCTTTTCCCAAGTTTCAACCTTAAAAGTGGCCCATGGATCTGGGGGGAACCTGTTCTCTCGGCACCATATTAATAAGTTTCAGAGCACAAGTTCGTCGTGTTTAATTCCTCTCTTAGAGAGTATATGTAGGAGCAGTTTCACAATCGCACTTTCTTCCTTTGTTACACTCTGCCCCATCTCTTATTACCGGCTGCTCACCTCTAAGGGTGTCCCATTGCAACGTACATTCTTTTTCTTCACGGACCGTCCTCCGATCCGTCCCGACTCCAGTCCCGCTGGCTCGGCTCTCCAGCCGGTCCTCTCCTTCGGGGTTGCTCCCGGTACTATCGTATGACGATCACATCGGGGTCACCAACTGAGGAGAGACGACAATGGACCCTACATGATTCAATGTGAATCAAGCAGAAGCCACTTTATTGTTCCCACGATCCCTTTATATACAGAGTTTTCTACCTCTACATGCGGTCACGCACCTTTTCATTGGTAAAAGCCCTCTTGCACGAGGCAATCACGTGGCTCGGTAAGTGTCCTTATTGGATCACCTAATTCCTGGTGTTCTTCCCATGTATCCGACTGCAGATGTTTTTTTCCTCTTTTCTTCTTCTTGGTATGCGGCTACATGCTTAGAAGAGGCCCTCATATGGCTGGTTCATCACATGTCCACTGTCCTCCAAATACAACCCCACATCCTCTTCAGTTCACGCACCCGTTGCTCCAGAACTGAGGTAGGTTTTCCATCCCGCTTTCTCATGTCTTCTCCATGATCCCGCAGGTAAAACCATAGGGTGGCCCATGGTGTGTACCTCCTGTATTTTCTTTCTCGAGCAGTAGGGCACCTTCTGTTAATAGCTGAGACATGGGTTGGTACATGTGGGGAGCTGGATAGATCGGATAAATCGTCTCTCAAGTGTTTGAACTCCTGGGACAGTTTTTCCACAGCTTAAATGATGGAAGGGGTGAGATTGTCTTCGAACTCTCGGAGTTGACGAATCAGGTAATCCACTGTTGGTGATGTTCCGTCATTCCAGGTCATTGATGCCAATGAGTGGGCATATGATGATGGTGCACTCCGTGTCAGGTTCCGCCACATGGGTCATGTACATTCGACTTCATCTGGATCTACGGATGTGTTCCTGGCATCCAGCCTACAATATATCATCTCTAGAATGGCTGATTCCCCCAGGGACTGGATGCATCTCTCTATCATGGTCCAGCTGGCTGAGCAACTCATAACATCATCCTTGTAGGGAAACCTTTCCTTCACAGCTGCCAGGAGCCGCCTCCAAAGGCTGAGGGCTCGCTTCTCTCTTGCAATCGCTTTGTCAATTCCTCCTTCCCTAGCAAGTGATCCCAGCTGCTTGGCTTCCCTCCCTTCTAGTTCGTGACCGTCAGCCCCGTTGTCCCAGCATTGGAGCAACCAGGTGACAATGTGCTCCCCTGGAAGTCGGGTGAAATCTTTTCGCATATTCCGCAGCTCGGTTGAGGTCCGGGGTAGAGAAGTCACCTCTTCTTCTTCTTCCTCTTCCTCTGATCCATGTAGTAGTAACTCTTCTTCAGATGCTGTTCAGTGTAGTAATGCATTGGGTCTTCATCTTTCTTCAGTGCAGGGGTTGCTCTTTGTGCCTCTCATTTGCTTTTGCTTACAGGGGCAACAGATATTGTCACAAACTGGCCATTTGGTTTAGCTGCAGTATTTGTCACTGTGGTTGGAGTGGCTGCAGTGTCTGCCAATAGGACTGGAGTGGCTGTAATGTCTGTTGCTAGGGTTTGAGTAGCTGCTGTGCTTGTAGTTGGAGTAGCTGTGTTGTCTGTTGCTTTGCCATCAGATCCAGAGACATCTTTTTCCCTTTGAAGGTGCTGGATAGTGTTGAGCAGGGCTCTGTAGGCATAGGCCAAGCCCCAGCACGTTGCCGTGATTTGTCCCTCTCTGGTATAAACAGAACGACAGCACACCTCGTTTAAGTGTTTTACTAGTTTTTCCGGATTTTGCACTTGTTCAGGGGTGAAGTTCCAAAGCACTGGAGGGGCCCACTGGCCTAGATACTTGCCCATACTATCCCACACACCCTGCCACTCATGACTGTCCAGCCTCAGGGAAAATCTCTTGGTGGTCCTCCTATATCGTCGTCTAACCCTAGACCAGATTTAACCTGATACTGCTTAACTTTCCAGATTAGATGACATAGGGTGTTCCCAGGGCGGGATGGCCATGGGTAAAACACACTCTGTATGTTTGCCAACATGCTGATCCCCAGCACAATCAGCAGGCAGGTCTCAAGGGTATTCAAAGGCCATCCAAAACCTTCAGAACTCTCAAATGCTGTTGCAAATACCCTGGTGGGGGAACGGGGGGTGTAAGGTAATGCCTCCTTTGTAGGTTGACCCCCCGAGGAAAAAAAAAATATGCAATTGCTAAAATATTTCATTATATACCTCCCAAAGTATAGAGGTGATGGCCACATCGGAAGCACAAGCCAGACCAGTTTCATGATCAATGAGTCTATTGGATTACAAGTCATTACCATGAAGTACAGTGAAACAAGAACCTTAGCCCAGGCCCCCCAGCCGATAAACACTAAAACAGCAAATACTGGCTGTAAGTAAGGTACAATATGCTGAAACTCTGAGATCAAGTGCAACAACTCTGAGAGCCAAATAATCACCATTGTGACAAGTAGTAACAATGAACGCTTATCACAAATATGATTAGACACACTCTGGTCAGATCTGTCATCTCAACCCTTTGTGCCCCACGTTGGGTGCCACAAAGAACTGTTGTGGTTTGAGCCCAGCCAGTAACTCGGAACCAGGCAGCCGCTCACTCACTCCCCTCCTTCTTCCTCCCCCTGCTCCCGGAGGGATGGAGAGGAGAAATGGAAGAATGTAACTCTCATGGGTTGAGATAAGAGCAGTCCAGTAACTAAGGTATAATACAAAACCACTACTGCTACCACCAATAATAATAATGATTAGTGAAATAACAAGGGGAGAGGATACAATTCCTCACCACCCGCTGACCGATACCCAGCCCGACCCAAGTAGTGATCTGGGCCTTCCGGGTAACTCCCCCCACTTTATATACTGGGCATGACGTGCTGTGTTATGGAATACCCCTTTGGCTAGTTTGTGTCAGATGTCCTGTCTCTGCTTCTTCCTGGCTTCCCCTCCTCCCTGGCAAAGCATGAGACTGAGAAAGTCCTTGGTCGGAGTAAACATTACTTAGCAACAACTAAAAACATCAGTGTTATATCAGCGTTGTTCCCAGGTTGAAAGTTAAAAACCACAGCACTGCACCAGCTACTAAGAAGGAGAAAAATGACTGCTATAGCTGAACCCAGGACACTCCTCAGAGACAAACAGCAGCTGTGGAATCCATCAGGATTTCCAGCCATGGAAACCTGATCAGGATACTTTCAGTTCAGTATATGGTGGCTTGGGAAACAGTGATACAACCTGCATGGAACGTTACCTTATAATAAAAGTGAATTACTATCTAACTTGGTGTGTATCAATGTACAATATCCTGAGGATATTTACTTACTGAGGCGATGAGGTGTCCTAGAGGAATCAACAGTTAAGTTTCTGACTGAGAAGTCTGTGGGCTTTTTAGTTTATCATCTTCTATATAAAACAGATGTTGATTGCTTTTTTATAATGTAAAAAAAAAATAAAAATCTATCTTCAGGTACCTATTATTTTGCATATTTTCTTTCATATCTGTTTCAGGGGGTTCGGTGTCATTTTAAATTGCAAATCAATCATAGATCATCCAAGTCCTGCTTCTGTAGGTGAGATTAACACTCTGGCTAAAATTGTTTACAAAGCTATTTGTAAACCTTCTGCTGATGCAGATGAGGCAAGTTTACCAGTTTAACATTGTTGATCCCAGAGAAAGCCTTAAGCAATGACTTCAGAGGGCAAAAAATATGTTCATTTATCATTATTGCCATGGGCTTTCACAAATGATAACAATTTGTCTTCATCCTATTTTTAGACAATGAGACACAATAGAGTCCAGAAAGCCATTTTGCCAAATGGAAGAAGGTGCTTTCATTGCAAAATGTTGTCTTTTCCTGCCCTATAAAATTGGCTTAAGTGAGAACCAAGGATATGTTTTAATGTCAGGTTTCCCAGTAGACATGATGACATACAATAACAGCACACAGTGCCCAGACAGCATGCTGTCCAAATATATTGCATTTTTAAACACATAAACAGTCTTTGTTCTACATTTTTGCAGGAGAAGCTGCAATTAATACAGAGAATTCTCATAGAATAATAATTGTCATAGAGTTATGAAATCTCAGAGAAATATCTAGATTTAATAACAATTCTTCACTTTACACTTTGGAAAGCCATAATGTTAAACCAGACTAAAAATGCTACAGAACAACAATATCAATTAGGTTTTTTAAAGGATTATGATGTTAATTCTGTTCAGTTCAACTTTATTATGAAATGCTAAATCCTGTCTTTCCCAGTTACACAGACAAGGTGGACCTCAAGGAATAAAGACACTTGTGCCAGTGCCATGGGATAAGACAAAGCCTGGGAGACTTAAACCCCTTTTTGCGCTGGGGTATGTGTGAATACCTGTCCCACTAACAGGAAGGGCCAAGCAAGGGGTTACAAAGCACCTAGGTCAGCCTCTTTCCAGTGATTTCCCCACAAAGAATAAACCTCCAAGGACCGATCCCAGAAGCACTGGGGTATACCCTTTGTTGTCACTCTTATAACCTTTAGTTATCAGCTGTATTTAGGGCTGATGTGTCTCTCTACTGTGGCTCAATGCAGTTTATCAGAGGAAAATCCCTTTTAACTCAGGTTTTGTTCCATTTACCCAGATCTGACCCTTTGGAACCTTTATGAACAGAAAGAGCAGATATGAACACTATTTTCTTATAGACTGCACCAGTTCCAATATGCTATTTTACAGACATATTAATAATCATTCTCTAAAAACCAAAACATAATTCTGCCTCTGTACAGAAAGATGCCCACAGAAAAGAAAGGATGTTTCTTAATCTGTGATGAAATTATGCTTTTAAAACAACAGTATTTCTAATTTCCAGAGTGAAGTTCATCTATCAATCATAGTTTTCCACCCCATAATCCTGTTTCTCCATTTGCTAACAATTCCACAATATTTCTAGTATTTTCTATTTCTAAGCTTTTAGTACAGATGACTACTTCATACTTGTTTGCCTTTAAGAAATTAAAAAATTGAAAAATATTAATCAAACGTGCTAAAGTATTCTTTACTGCACACTTGTTATCCCGCAATTGGTTTTCAGAGTAAAATTAAGGAGCTATCAACAGCAATATAGTCAGTAACCCACTCAGTGTTTATACAGCAGGATGAAGGTGGGCATTACACCTGGGTCAGGGCAATCCCAGGCACTGCTACAGGTTGGGCAGAGAAGAGATTCAGAGCAGCCCTGTGGAGAAGGACTGGGGGGTGTTGGTCGACGAGAAGCTTAATATGAGCCAGCAGCATGCGCTTGCAGCCCAGAAAGCCAACCGTATCCTGGGATGCATCAAAAGAAGTGTGACCAGCAGGTTGAAGGAGGTGATCCTGCCCCTCTACTCTGCTCTCATGAGACCTCACTTGGAGTACTGTGTACAGTTCTGGTGTCCTCAACATAAAAAGGACATGGAGCTGTTGGAGCAAGTCCAGAGGAGGGCCACGAGGATGATAAGAGGGCTGGAGCACCTCCTGTATGAAGACAGGCTGAGAGAGTTGGGGCTGTTCAGCCTGGAGAAGAGAAGGCTGCGTGGAGACCTCATAGCAGCCTTCCAGTATCTGAAGGGGGCCTATAAGGATGCTGGGGAGGGACTCTTCCTTAGGGACTGTAGTGGTAGGACAAGGGGTAATGGCTTCAAACTTAAACAGGGGAAGTTTAGATTAGATATAAGGAAGAAGCTCTTTACAGTGAGGGTGGTGAAGCACTGGAATGGATTGCCCGGGGAGGTTGTGGCTGCTCCATCCGTGGTGGTGTTCAAGGCCAGGTTGGACAGAGCCTTGGGCCACATGGTTTAGGGCGAGGTGTCCCTGCCCATGGCAGGGGGGTTGGAACTAGATGATCTTAAGGTCCTTTCCAACCCTTACTATTCTATGATTCTATGATTACCAGGAGATAATGCGCAGCACTAATTAGGTTAACCACCAGCTTGCAAATTAACTCTCTGGATCTCTACCCACTCAAAGTGTCTATCTGCTACAGTAAAACTCCTTTGTATTTATTACACCCAATTCCTGCATTGCAAAGGTACTAATGATTGTGTAAAGGGCATTACTGAATATATTGATATAAATGGAGAAATCTTGAAGATTACTTAATATGAAACATTATAACCATAATTGGGCGACATCATCCTTTGTTGACAAAACTGTGTCACAGAAGTTATGGGATTTTGTTGTTTGGGTTTTGGGGGATTTATTTTAAAAAAAAACCAAAACTTTTTCATTATGTAGTTCTCAGCCTCAACAGCAAAATAGTTAATTGCATCTATGCCAGGTGTTTCATTAATCCAGTTAGCTGTTAGACAAACCCTGCAGGAAGACGGAAGACAGAAGACAACAGCCTCTCTCCGCTTACTCTCCTCCCAGCCCATGCTCACCTCCTCCCCCTCCATTCCCATATAGGAACTGACTAATGGCAAAGCCACCTTGTTCAACTTGAAGGCTGAAACTATAGAAAATTCCATGCTTAGTCAGGAAATGCAGAAAACCAGCAGAGGTAAGTATGAACTGTATTTCCCCTACTGAGATTTAAGACAAAATGTCTAAATATGTGGGATTTGGAGCCAATCACTTTTGACTGACCTACTCTAAGCAGATGTGCTAATGAACATTTAACCTTCATATTGAGACAAAAGTTCTTAAAATTCCTCTACTAACAGCGGTTATAGACTAGGCTTTTTGGAGTAGGGATAAAGAAAGCAGGAGAGATCTGGGAAAGTTGTACTTTTTCAGGCTTTGTTTGCTGTATTTGATCAGTCTTTTGTGAACAAACATCTTTGTTCACACAGTAGGAGCTGAGAAAAGATACTAGAGAGTTATCTTAAAAACAGGAGAAATTTGCTTAGATTGTGAGGTTGAAGTATCCAGTGTAGCACAAGAATCTTTGTCTCCTAAATACAATCTGGGAAACTGATTTCTGACATTGTGGGTCTTTCTGTTCTTCATAAGCATTTTTTGAACCTCATTCTTTTTGGTGCTATCAATCAGAGTCTTTATTTGCTTACTACATTCCTATAACCATGCACTGCTCAGGTTGACAGCCACAGACCAGCATCCCTCTAGAACCCAACCTGAATAGAGCCAAATGCTTACACTCAAAGACAAAATAATAATAAAGAGGTAATGAAAGGCAGAGCCTTATAAAAAAACAAAAACCAAAACCCAAAAAATCCCAACCAACACTCCCCCAAAAATTAGCAGTTTATGATATAGGGACACAAAAGCTATAGCATAATCTTATCCTTGGCTATAAAATTCCAGGTGCAGTGTCCTTCCTTTCCAGAGAAGGGACACTTGACTTGCATTTTGTCTCTGCACCACTACAAAAATCATGCAATGAACCCACTAAGAGGTGGGATCCATCACTGAGAGCCTGCTCTCCACAGATGAATATGAAAAGACTTTTAAAACATAGGAATAATTTCTTCTGAATTTGCAGACATAGTAAGTCATGGAATTAGCTTCCAAGGCACTCACTTAGAAAAGTTTGATCAGCTTTTACAGCTGAACCAGAAAGAAATAAAGTTCAAGGTCCCAGGGATCCACTGCTGTACTACACTCTCTGCTACATAGAAAACTGGACAGCAGGACAGGCTTGAGTTTCTTTTTCTTTCCTATGGCTGAATATTCTATCTATCTACAGTCATCTTGCTCTGCAGCTAAATCCAAGTCTGCAAGGGATGACGAAGGGCGTATTATGGCTGCATTGTTTTGTCTTTGACGGGGATTGAGAATGATGTATTTGGGACTCAGCTGGTGTATTTACAGTAGTTTTAGTAACCCATAAAACATCGGATCTATGTTTTAAAATATTTACAAGAGTAGCAGTCAACAGTTCTTTATCTACAGTACTTTTTAATACTTCTGTCTCTTCCTTTCCAAGATCCTCTGCTTATAAATATCATTTATTAATTTACATAAACTTATACCAACTTATGCAGTCTACCTACTTGAACTTGTGTAGGGAAACAAGCCTCTGTTTCCAGCCTAAATAGCATATAAAATAAAATTCCAAGGGAAAAAAAAAGGTAAAATAATTCCCTGGAATTTTTTACCTTACTACCAGTAGCAGTGGAGCAATTTTCCAGCTCAGATAAACAGCTAAGGAAAGAGTAGGAAACCCAAAGAGAGGGATAGGTTTAGCTTAAGTTCCAGACATACATTGTCTCTCCACAGCCTCAAAGATGCACTAGCAAAAGGCTTCCCAGTAAGAGAAAACAGCAGAATGATTTACTGGTTTTGTTTAATTAGCCTTTTTTCTTTTCCTTTCTCTTCCTGACCAAGATGGTCAGCTGGAGGGGTTGGAGTAGAAGCAATCAAACACCAGGGATGGCCTAGGCATTACCAAAAGGCAAGGGCAATATTCTGTTGGGTATTTTCCCCCCCTTCTGAAGCTCTTCTAAACTGGAAAGTTAAACCATTCACAAACATGCTTTAATTATAATAATTAAGCATCCTGATCTGTCAGTCTTTATCAATTACATCTCCATATTAGCCAGTCCTAGTTATACCTAGGGAATAAAGGTAAATGGAGTTATGGTTACCCATATTGGTAACTGCAGATTCAAACAGTCCCTGTACAAATTTAGGTCACATTTGTAATAGTACAGACATCACTGAATAAAGGAACAGGAGCTTCTTCAAGAGCAGGGCAGAGCTGGATCATCCCGATCCTAATGCCAGCTCATTCATTCTAGCTGCATACAAGGACAACACAGGATGGAGAGTATTGATGGACAGGAGCTGTTCCTGCTGCCATACTAACACTAATGAAACAGGTATAAGAAAGGTGAAAAGGGATTCTTGTGAGACTATCTAGTACTGTGGCCAGACACTCAGCAACAGACACAACCTCATCCCAAATGGTCAACAGTGCCTTAAACAAACAGAAATTAAGAGAAATTAGGAGATACAGCTTAAAAAGCTAGGGATTGCTAAAATAATAAGAGGAGGCAGGAGGACATCACCACCTGGAAGCCTGATTCTTTTCATTTTGCATTTTCAAGATTTTGTTAACAACAGGGAGCCTGAAACTTCCATCCATTTAAGAAGGCACAGCATGCTCAGAGCCTCTTACGGGGTTATGACTCCAAAGGCAGGGCTCTGAGACACACAGCAGCTATCACAAGGTTCTTGATAAAATTGTGAGATAGCAGTCCTGACCATGGTGGCTGACAACTGTTTTAAGACTGTAAAATTATTTAGGGCAGGCAAGCCTTCAGGGAATGCCTTGAAAGAATGAAGAATCTTTTGCCTACGTCTTTTTTCCAAGACAGGAATGCTGAGAAATGGGGAGTCGGGGTATGTTTTAAGCTTGAAATTTCACTGTCCTATGCTGCATAATCAAACTTCTGAGGTTCTGATTAAACATTTTAGCTACAAGACCCTATTTGTGCTGAGCTAAATGATTTAATTGCATAGCTATCCCCAAATATCCATCAAAATGGATTATTTATTTATAAAACCTGAAAATCATTGATGTGCTACCTCTATGACAGTGGCAGCTAATGTCCACTTTCAGTCCTAACGGCAAATAGCAATTAACACTTATTTAGCACTTTCCATGTAAGTATCTAAAACCAGTTTACAAACATTAATGAAATAAACCAAAGAAGGGACAGGAAATTACAGATAAGCAAAAAGACTGAGAAAATCTAAGCAAGTCAGCTAAGGCCTCACACAGTAGTGACAATGACCAAAGCAGCCTCCGCCTCCTGTTCTGCACCACAAAAGCATCTAGAATCAAAATAAGATATTGATTTTGAATACATTTAATGTTTAAAAACAAAAGTAACCTTCATTATTTTTGTTGTGGTTTAAGCACGGGAAACTGCAAGGGCTGCTAGTATCAAATGCTTAAAGAGTCAGGGCAATGCTGTAGGAGCCCAGCTCCCATGCTCTCTGCTGAAGAGCGCTGTGGTGTTGCAGGACCTATCAAAGGACAACTCCTAGTGAAGGCAGTGTGTTGTGCTCTGGCAGGTGCAGTCACTCTGTAGGGCCAAATCCTGATTAAGAAATCACTGCCCTTGGTTTTAGGGAAGTCAGGATTTGCATCAGCAGCTAGGCATATCCTGCATTCAAACCAAAGGACATGTAAGGAGAAGGATGAATAAAAAAGAAACCAGATGCCAAGGCTGGAAAAATGTGGATAACATTCAAAATTAATATTACTTTGGCTTAATCTTGATGCACAGCAAGATGTGCTTAGAATATAACATATCTATCAACATATTTTGCTGAGGTGAGTAGCTCCAGAGAGGACACCTTCAACACCAGAGCGTGGGGAAAACAGTGTCCAGGAGTGTAAGAGGCTGTGTTGGGGAAAACAGCAGGATGTCTGGCTCAACACAGCTATGGCAGGAAGACCGACATTGCCGATACCACCCCCACAGCAGATGTTTGTGAAGGATATCTGTCTCCACATCGCTCACCAATTGACACCTTGATGCAGGATGTTTGCCTTACGGAACCACGGGGTGGGGGGGGAAGACCCCCTAGTGACAGTATTGGGCATGTGCACCACCACCGGGTGGAGGATGTGGTTGCAACTATATAAAAGAACGGCACCAACCAGCATAGAGGGAGAACATCTCCCCCACCGGACTTGCAACTAACCGGACTGTCGGGACACCACAGCTCCAGGGTGGTAGCTATCGCTATGAACTCTTTTTTTTTTTCCTCTTACTTTCTTTCTTTTCTCTCTCTCTGATTCTTTCCTCTTGCTTTCCTTCTTTTGTCTCCCTCCCTCTCTCTCTCTCTTGTTGGTGGGCATTTGTTGGTGGGCAAATAAAGTTCCTTGGCGCTTGACTCCGTTTTGAGTCTTAATTCTGTTCCCGAGAATACGAGAAAAACCGTGCTCCGGCCTTTGACCGGCACGCAAGTAGTCTCTATCCTAAACAGCCAGAGCCACGAAAGGAGCCTGAAGTCCTCGACAGGACTTGCCCAGGAGCCGGCAGCTCTGCTGATGCGAGCAGCTGACTCATAGGGGGCGGTGCCAGGAGGGTAAAACACCCCCCTTGGGAGTGCGAGTGATCAGGAGTGTGATGTTGCAGTTCCCACAGGCAGGGTGAGTCAGCAGGACCTAGTAGCCTAGCAGGCTTCAGAGGTAAGCTCAGCCAGCAGTCATTAAGTGCTCTAGGATGGCATCCTCTCAACAGAAAGCAAAGAAAACTAAGTCCTCTCTGCTGGCCCGGAAGGACATGGCAACCCAGACAGAGATCCCTTATAAACATGTAACTGCCCAGGCATCTGGCTGTAGTGAATGCCAGAGCCTGTCGGTGATGTTAGATGGTGGCCATGTAAGATGTCAGCAGGTTGATGATTTGCTCTGCGTGGTGGCAGAGCTACGGGAAGAAGTAGAATGGCTAAGCAGTATAAGAGAACCAAGGAGGAGGTTGACTGGTGGATCTGCACTCTACCATCCCTGAGAATAGCAAGCCAGCCACCTGAAACAAAAGAACTTCAGGATCCCCTACCTTCTTGCCATTGGGCAGATGGAAGGAACCTAGGAGATAAGGGAGGTTGGAAATAGGTTACTCCTTGGAGTAGATGGCATATTACTCCTCAGCTCACGTCACCTTCCTAAGTACCCCTTTACAACAGATATGAGGCCCTGGTACTCCAGGATCAGGAAAGTGAGCAAGATGATGATAAGGGATTATCCAGGTTAGAAGAGTTCCCACAGAAGAGTCAGAGACTACCTCGTTTTATGACCAGCTGTACTAGACAAAAAAGAGAGGTGGTGATTGGTGACTCCACCCTAAGGGGAACAGAGGGCCCCATATGTCAGCCTGACCAGACTCACAGAGAAGTCTGCTGCCTCGCTGGGGTCAGGATAAGGGACTTGACCAGAAAACTCACTCATCTAGTACAGCCCTGTGACTACTATCCTTTACTAGTCTTCCAGGTGGGCAATGAAGAAATCTCTTCAAGAAGCTTGAGGGGACTCAAGAAGGACTTCAGGGCCTTGGGGTGACTGGTTAAGAGTTCGGGAGCCCAAGTAGTGTTCTCATCCCTCCTGCCAGTCACAAACAATCATAGAATCATAGAATCATAAAATAGTTAGGGTTAGAAAGGACCTTAAGATCATCTAGTTCTAACCCCTCACCATGGGCAGGGACACCTTGCACTAAACCATGTCGTCCAAGGCTCTGTCCAACCTGGCCTTGAAAACTGCCAGGGATGGAGCATTTACCACTTCTTTGGGCTACCCGTTCCAGTGCCTCACCACCCTCACTGTAAAGAACTTCTTCCTTATATCTAATCTAAACTTCCCCTGTTTAAGTTTGAACCCATTACCCCTTGTCCTACCACTACAGTCCCTAAGGAAGAGTCCCTCCCCAGCATCCTTATTGGCCCCCTTCAGATACTGGAAGGCTGCTATGAGGTCTCCATGCAGCCTTCTCTTCTCCAGGCTGAACAGCCCCAACTTCCTCAGCCTCTCTTCATATGGGAGGTGCTCCAGCTCCCTGATCCTCCTTGTGGCCCTCCTCTGGACTTGCTCCAACAGCTCCATGTCCTTTTTATGGTGAGGACACCAGAACTGTATGTAGTACTCCACGTGAGGTATCACGAGAGCAGAGTAGAGGGGCAGGATCATGGAATCATAGAATCATGGAATAGTAAGGGTTGGAAAGGACCTTAAGATCATCTAGTTCTAACTCCCCTGCCATGGGCAGGGACACCTCGCACTAAACCATGTGGCCTAAGGCTCTGTCCAACCTGGCCTGGATCACCTCCTTTGACCTGCTGGTCACACTCCTTTTGATGCGGCCCAGGATACGGTTGGCTTTCTGGGCTGCAAGGGCACACTGCCGGCTCATGTTAAGTTTCTCATCAACCAACACCCCCAAGTCCTTCTCTGCAGGGCTACTATGAATCTCTTCTCTGCCCAACCTGTAGCTGTGCCTGGGATTGCCCCCACCCAGGTGTAGGACCGTGCATTTGGCTTGGTTGAACTTCATAAGGTTGGCATAAGCTCACCTCACAAGCGTGTCAAGGTCCCTCTGGATGGCATCCCTTCCCTCCAGCATATCAACCGAACCACACAGCTTGGTGTCGTTGGCAAACTTGCTGAGGGCACACTCAATCCCACTGTCCATGTCACCAACAAAGATATTGAACAAGACAGGTCCCAACACCGATCCCTGAGGGACACCACTCGTTACAGGTTTCCAACTGGACATTGAGCCGTTGCGCCATCCAGCCAATTCTTTATCTACTGAGTGGTCCATCTATCAAATTGATGTCTCTCCAATTTAGAGACAAGGATGTCATGCGGGACAGTGTCAAACGCTTTGCACAAGTCCAGGTAGATGACGTCAACTGCTCTGCCCCTGTCCATCAGTTCTCCTAATAACTTCTGGAGAGGGCCCATGTTGTCCCTGGCCTGTCTTTTATTTGCTACGTACCTATAGAAGCCTTTCATGTTATCTATCTTTCACATCCCTGGCCAGACTCAATTCTAACTGGGCCTTAGCTTTCCTGACCTGGTCGGTGCCTAGCTTCCCGGACAATATCCCTATGTTCTTCCCAGGCTGCCTGTCCTCGCTTCCATGTTTTATAAGCTTCTTTTTTCCTTCTAAGTTTCTTCAGCAGCTCCTTATCTATCCATGGAGGTCTCCTGGCCCTCCTGCCACACTTCCTTCTAGTTGGGACGCAACACTCCTGAGCTTGGAGCAAGTGGTCCTTGAATATCAACCAGCAGTCTTGGGCCCCCCTGCCCTCTAGGGCTTTATCCCATGGAACCTTACTAAGCAGGTTCCCGAAGAGGCCAAAGTCTGCTCTCTTGAAGTCCAGGACAATGGTGACATCAGAAAAGTCTCATTAATTAATTCCTGGCTCCATGACTGGTATCAGTGCCAGAATGTTGGGTTTTTTGACCAAGGGTCAGTTTATACAGCACCAGGCCTGCTGGCGGCAAATGAGGTATGCCTGTCCCAAAGAGGGAAAAGGATTCTAGCCCAGGAGCTAGCAGGGCTTATAGAGAGGGCTTTAAACTAGGTTCGAAGGGGGGAAGGGGATAATACCAGGCTCGCTAGACATGAGCCACAGGGTAGCATACCACTGTTGGAGTCCAGATCCACAGGACAACTTAAATGCATCTATGTCAATCCCGCAGCATGGGCAACAAACAGGAAGAGCTGGAAACCATTGTGCAGCAGAGAAATCATTACATAATTGCCATCACAGAAACGTGGTAGAATGATCTGCATGACCGAAGTGCTGCAATGGATGGCTACAGGCTCTTCAGAAGGGATAGGCAAGGAAAAAGAGGTGGTGGGGTTGCGTTGTATGTCAGGGAGTGCATTGACTGCCTTGAACTCAATGTTGTGAGTGAGAAGGCTGAATGTTTGTGGGTGAAGATCAGGGGGAAGGCCAACCAAGCTGATATCCTGGTAGGAGTCTGTTATAGACCACCTAGCCAGGCTGAAGCTACAGATGAAGTATTCTTCAAACAACTGGGAGAAGGTTCACGATCGCTTGCCCTTGTTTTCATGGGGGACTTCAAGGTACCAGATGTCTGCTGGAAGTACAACACAGCAGAGAAGAAACAATCCAGGAGGTTCTTGGAGGATGTGGAAGATGATAGATAACTTCATAACCCAGTTGGTTAGTGAGCCAGCTAGGGGAGATGCCTGGCTAGATTTGCTGTTTGCAGAGGAGGACCGGTGGGTGATGTGATTGATAGTTGGAGACCGTCTTGGGCAAAGTGATCACGAAATGATTGAATTTTCAATCCTTGGAGAAGTCAGGAAGAAGGTCATCAAAACCTCCACCTTAGACTTCTGGAGGGCTGACTTTAGTCTATTTAGGACTCTGGTTGGCAGAATTCCTTGGGAAACATTACTGAAGGACAAAGGGGTCCAGGAAGGATGGACACTCTTCAAGAATGAAATCCTTAAGGTGCAGGAGCAGGCGGTCCCTACGTGCTGAAAAACAAACCATCGGGGAAGAAACCAGCCTGGCTGAACAGGGAGATATTGCTTGAATTCTGGGGAAAAAAAAAAAAAAAACCAAAAAGGAGAATTTATCACCTGTGGAAGAAGGGACTGTCACCCTATGAAAAGTATAAGGATGTTATTAGGTTATGTAGAGAGAAAGTTAGAAAGGAGAAGGCACAGATGGAACTAAATCTGGCCACTGCTATAAAAGATAATAAAAAGTACTTTTTCAAATATATTAGCAATAAAAGGAGGGCCATGGAGAACCTCCATCCTCTGCTTGATACTAGGGGAAACATAGTGACTGAGGATGAGGAAAAGGCTGAGGTACTTAATGCTGCCTTTGCCTCAGTCTTTAATAGCCACACCAGCCATCCTCAGGGTACTCAGTTCCCCAAGTTGGATGGCAGAGATGGGGAGCTGATTGAAGTCCCCATAATTCAGGAAGAAATGGTTAGCAACCACCTGCTCCACTTAGACATATACAAGTCTATGGGGCCAGATGGGTTACACCCAAGAGTGCTGAAGGAGATGGCAGAGGAGCTTGCTAAGCCACTCCCCATCATCTATCAGCAGTCCTGGTCTAGTGGGCAGGTCCCAGAGGACTAGAGGTTGGCCAACAGAGGAGAAAAGGAAGGAGAAAATTAACTGGTACAGCTGAACCCAGGACACATACCTTCACACCTACTTTATCCTATTCCTCCCCACTACAGCGAGAAGCAGCCTCTGCTTCACCATACACCTACTCAGAGAGGCTGCTACAAACGATAGGACAAGAGGTAACAGCCTAAAGCTGTGCCAGGGGAAGTTTAGATTGGATATTAGGAAAAAATTCTTCACAGAGAGGGGTAATCAGGTATTGGAACAGGCTTCCCAGGGAGGTGGTGGAATCACTGTCCCTGGAAGTATTCAAAAACCGTGTAGATGAGGCCCTCAGTGATATGGTTTAGTGGTAGTCTTGACAGTCCTGGGGTAATAGTTGGACTTGATCTTGAAGGTCTTTTCCAACCTAGTTGGTTCTATGATATTTGGAGGGTACAGAATGCTATAGATTATAATTTATAGAAACATTATAATTTCTATATAATATAGCTATGAAGCAAAATAAGTCTATTAGTTATAGAAGGTCTAGAAACATTTTCTCTACTTTGATATTTTCCTGATTTGGGAGAGGGAGTTCCCAAAATAAAAATCCAGTGAAGTTTATTTATCATTTGTATTTATTCATTGGTATTAATTTTGTATTCAGTTTGTGAGGAACATAAACTGAGTAGAGAAGCAGTGCATTGGTCAGCTCTAGGCAGCCAGCAGAAGATATTATGGTAGAAGAGTTGGAAGAGACGGAGGAGAAAGGGGATAGGAAGAGGGAGTTGAAAGTGCTGGAGTGGAGAGGATGCCGAAAGCCACAAAGGTAATGATGTTATTGGTGTCGGAGGGGGGTGGGAGAAACAAGACACAAATCTGTAGGAAATCACAGATTGTATACTTTTTGATACTCATGGAATATATTAAACATTAGCTGGGAGCAAAATTGCTATGAGCAAGCTGTAGATAATAAGAGTAAAATAACATAAATAATAAAAAATTACATAAAATAAGAAAAACAGAAAAATGTGGATTTATAAGAGAAAAAAGTGCAAGTTATAAAGTTTTAAAATGCTCACAGTTGGAGAGAAACACAAGTTTCCTTTTGTCTCATTTTCCTTACTTTTTTTGTTAAAATTATGGTAGATCAAAAATATACTCTTCCCTATGAGAGAACGAAGAAAACATTAAAAAAAAAAAATTTGCAAATATGCTGAGAATGTGTTCACTCTCCATAATTACACAGTTCAAGAGCAGATTCAGCTGAGATTTAAATGTAATAAAGAAATTATTTCAAAGCAACACTATAAGCATCATACAGTAATTGAGAATAGAAAACCAAGGGTGATAAAATTGTCCTGTGTAATTGATGCTGTAGTTATCGTATATGATGTATTTCTGTGATAGGATTATCAGAGCACTGATGACAATGTGTACTTATCAAATTAAACAAAGTGTCTCAAAAAAGTGAAATATTAAATTATATGCTATCAGCCAGCAGTAATATTCAGAAAAACTGTGTCTACACAGTATCAATTCTATATATCTGTATTTATACATGTGACCCTCACTTAAACTAGTCTCTCTACATTGTTTGGATGTCCTGGGTTCAGCTACAGCAGGCATTTTTTCTCCTTCTTAGTAGCTGGTGCAGCACTGTGTTTTTGACTTTCAGCCTGGGAACAATGCTGATAACACAGATGTTTTTAGTTGTTGCTAAGTAATGTTTACTCCGACCAAGGATTTCTCAGACTCATGCTCTGCCAGGGAGGAGGGGCACGGGAAGCCAGGAGGAAGCAGAGACAGGACACCTGACCCAAACTAGCCAAAGGGGTATTCCATACCACAGCACGTCATGCCCAGTATATAAAACGGGGGGAGTTACCCGGAAGGCCAGATCACTGCTCGGGTCGGGCTGGGTATCGGTCAGCAGGTGGTGAGCAGTTGCATCCTCTCCCTTTGTTATTTCCCTTATCATTATTATTATTGGTGGTAGCAGTAGTGGTTTTGTATTATACCGTAGTTACTGGACTGTTCTTATCTCAGCCCGTGGGAGTTAGATTCTTTTGATTCTCCTCCCCATCCCCCCGGGAGCGGGGGGAGGAAGAAGGGGAGGAGTGAGCGAGCGAGCGGTTGCGTGGTTCCGAGTTACCGGCTGGGCTTAAACCACGACAGTTCTTTGTGGCGCCCAACGTGGGGCTCGAAGGGTTGAGATAACGACAGATCTGACCAGAGTGTGTCTGATCATATATTGTGATATGCATTCATTGTTTCGGATGGATAGTCATTTATCACAATATGTTGATTTATTGGCTCTCAGAGTAGTTGTGCTTGATCTCAGAGTTTCAGCATGTCGTACCTTACTTACAGCCAGTATTTGCTGCTTTAGTGTTTATCAGCTGGGGGGCCTGGGCTAAGGTTCTTGTTTCACTGTACTTCATGGTAATGACTTGTAATCCAATAGACTCATTGATCGTGAAACTGGTCTGGCTTGTGTTCCCAGCGTGGTCATCACCTCTATACTTTGGGAGATACCTAATGAAATTCTTTTTAGCAATTACGTTTCTTTTTTTTTCTCCTTGGGGGGTCAACCTACGAAGGAGGCATTCCCTTACACCCCCCTCTCCCCCACCAGGCTATTTACAGCAGCATTTGAGAGTTCTGAAGGTTTTGGATGGCCTTTGAATACCCTTGAGACCTGCCTGCTGATTGTGCTGGGATCAGCATGTTGGCACGCATATGGAGTGTGTTTTATCCATGGCCATCCCACCCAGGGAACACCCTATTTCGTCTGATCTCGAAAGTTAAGCAGTGTCGAGTTCGAGTCTGGTCTACGGCTGGACGACGATATAGGAGGACCACCAGGAGATTTTCCCTGAGGCTGGACAGTCATGAGTGGCAGGGTGTGTGGGATAGTATGGGCAAGTATCTAGGCCAGTGGGCCCCTCCAGTGCTTTGGAACTTCACCCCTGAACAAGTGCAACATCCGGAAAAACTAGTAAAACACTTAAATGAGGTGTGCTGTCGTCCTGGTAATACCAGAGAGGGACAACTCACTGCAACATGCTGGGGCTTGGCCTACGCCTACAGAGCCCTGCTCAACACTATCCAGCACCTTCAAAGGGAAAAAGATGTCTCTGGATCTGATGGCAAAGCAACAGACAACGTAGCTACTCCAACTCCAAGCACAGCAGCTACACCAACTCTAGCAACAAGTACAGCAGCTACTCAAACCCTGACAACAAGAGACAACGCAGCTGTTGGTGTTACTCAACCCCCAAGCACAGCACCTGCACCAACCCCAGCAACAGACACTGCAGCCACTCCAAGCCTAGTGACAGAGACTGCAGCTAAACCAAATGGCCAATTCGTGCCAATATTGGTTGCCCCTGTAAACAAGGGGAAAAGCAAATGAGAGGCACAAAGAGCAACCCCTGCAGAGAAGAAAGATGAAGACCCAAAGCACTTAGTACTGGGGACAGCATCTGAAGAAGAGTTATTACTACGTGGATCAGAGGAAGACGAATAAGGGGTGACTTCATGACCCTGAACCTCGACCGAGCTGCGGAATATGCGAAAAGTTTTCACCCGACTTCCAGGGGAGCACATCATCACATGGTTGCTCCGATGCTGGGACAGTGGGGCCGACAGTCACGAACTAGAAGGTAGGGAAGCCAAGCAGCTGAGATCATTTGCTAGGGAAGGGGGAATTGACAAAGTGATTGCAAAAGAGAAACGAGCCCTCAGCATTTGGAGGCGGCTCTTGGCAGCTGTGAAGGAAAGGTTTCCCTATAAGGAAGATGTTATGAGTCGCTCAGCCAACTGGACCACGATAGAGAGAGGCATCCAGACCCTGAGGGAATCAGCCGTTCTAGAGACGATTTATTGTAGGCCGGATGCCGGGAATGCATCCGTAGATCCAGATGAAATTGAATGTACACGACCCATGTGGCGGAACCTTACACGGAGTGCACCATCATCATATGCCCACACATTGGCATCAATGACCTGGAATGACCTAGCACCACCAACAGTGGATGAAGTGACTTGTCAACTCCGAGAGTTCAAAGACAATCTCACCCCTTCCATCATTTCAGCTGTAAAAAACTGTCCCAGGAGTTCAAACAATTGAGAGACGATTTATCCAATCTATCCAGGTCCCCACGTGTACCAACCCATGCCTCAACTATTAACAGAAGGCGCCCTGCTGCTTGAGAGAGAGAAAATATAGGAGGTACACACCACGGGCCACCCTATGGTTTTACCTGCAGGATCACGGAGAAGACATGAGAAAGTGGGATGGAAAACCTACCTCAGTTCTGGAGCAATGGGTGCGTGAACTGAAGAGGAGAACAACGGTCAAGGATGATCCTCCCAGGAAAGCTGATACTTCAGTCTCCGGTGAGCAGCTTCCCAGATGGAGTGGAAGAGCTGATTTTACTCCAGCTCCTGCGATAAGGAATACTAATCCTTTTCTACAACACATAAGAGGACAATCTTATGATCGCTATTAGAGGGACGCTGCCTCCAGGCAGGTGGAGGAGAGGGACAATCGGGTTTACTGGACTGTGTGGATCAGATGGCCTGGCACATCAGTCCCACAGAAGTATAAGGCTCTAGTAGATGCCAGTGCACAGTGTACCCTGATGCCATCAAGGTATCAAGGGGTGGAACCCATTTGTGTTTCTGGAGTGACAGGAGGATCCCAATAGTTGACTGTACTGGAGGCTGAAATCAGCCTGACTGGGAGGAAGTGGCAAAAGCAGCCCGTTGTGACTGGTCCAGGGGCTCCATGCATCCTTGGCATAGACTATCTCAGGAGAGGGTACTTCAAAGACCCAAAAGGGTATAGATGGGCTTTTGGTATCGCTGCCTTGGAGACAGAGGAAATGAAGCAGCTGTCCACCTTGCCTGGACTCTCAGAGGATCCTTCTGTTGTGGGGTTGCTGAAGGTTGAAGAACAACAAGTGCCAGTCACATCCACAACAGTGCACTGTCAGCAAGATCGCACCAACCAAGACACCCTGCTTCCCATCTATAAGCTGATCCTTAAACTGGAGAGCCAAGGAGTGATCAGCAGGACCCGCTCATCCTTTTATAGCCCCATATGGCCAGTGCAAAAGTCTAATGGAGAGTGGAGACTAACAGTAGACTATCGTGGCCTGAACAAAGTCACACCACCATTGAGTGCTGCCATACCAGACAGGCTAGAACTTCAATATGAACTGGAGTCAAAGGCAGAGTAGTGGGATGCCACAATTGATATTGCCAATGCATTTTTCTCAATCCCTTTGGCAGCAGAATGCAGGCCACAGTTCGCTTTCACTTGGAGGGGCGTCCAGTACACTTGGAACCGACTGCCCCAGGGATGGAAACATGGCCCTACCATCTGCCATGGATTGATCCAGACTGCACTGGAACAGGGGCAAGATCCAGAACACCTGCAATACATTGATGATATTATCGTGTGGGGCGATACAGTGGAAGAAATTTTTGAGAAAAGGAGGAAAGTAATCCAAATCCTGCTGAAGGCCGGTTTTGCCATAAAACGGAGTAAGGTCAAGGAACCTGCACAGGAGATTCAATTTTGGGGAATAAAATGGCAAGATGGACAATGCCAGATACCCAAAGATGTGATCAACAAGATAACAGCAATGTCTCCACCAACTAACAAGAAAGAAACACGAGCTTTCTTAGGTGTTGTGGGGTTCTGGAAAATGAACATCCCAAATTACAGTCTGATTGTAAGCCCTCTCTACTACGTGACCTGGAAGAAGAATGATTTCAAATGGGGCCCTGAGCAACAACAAGCCGTTGAACAAATTAAATGAGAAATAGTTCATGCAGTAGCCCTTGGACCAGTCTGGGCCAGGCCAGATGTGAAAAATGTGCTCTATACCACAGCCAGGGAGAATGGTCCTACCTGGAGGCTCTGGCAGAAAGCTCCAGGGGAGAGTCGAGGTCGACCCCTCGGCTTTTGGAGTCGGGGCTAGAGAGCATCCGAGGCCAGCTACACTCCCACTGAAAAAGAGATACTGGCAGCCTATGAAGGGGTTCCAGCTGCTTCAGAAGTGATTGGCACTGAAGCACAGCTCCTCCTGGCACCCCGGTTGCCTGTGCTGGGCTGGATGTTCAAAGGCAGGGTCTCCTGTACACAGCATGCAACCAATGCTACGTGGAGTAAGTGTGCCGCACTAATTACACAACGAGCTCGAATAGGAAATCCCAGTCGTCCAGGAATTCTAGAAGTCATCATGGACTGGCCAGAGGGCAAAGATTTTGGGATGTCACCAGACGAGGAGGTGATGCGTGCTAACTAGGCCCCACCATATAATCAACTGTCAGAAAGTGAGAAGCAATATGCCTCATTTACTGATAGGTCCTGCTGTATTGTGGGAAAGCGCTGGAGATGGAAGGCAGCTGTGTGGAGTCCCCTGCAACAAGGTGCAGAAACTGCTGAGGGAGAGGGTGAATGGAGTCAGTTTGCAGAGGTGAAAGCCATCCAGCTGGCCTTGGACATTGCTGAACAAGAAAAATGGCCAGTACTTTCTCTCTATACTGACTCATGGATGGTGGCAAATGCCCTGTGGGGGTGGTTGCAGCAATGGAAGCAGAGCAACTGGCAACGCAGAAGTAAACCCATCTGGGCTGCTGCATTGTGGCAAGATATCGCTGCCCAGGTGCAGAACCTGGTGGTGAAGGTACGCCACGTAGATGCTCATGTACCCAAGAGTCGGGCCACTGAGGAACATCAGAACAACCAGCAAGTGGATAAAGCTGCTAAGATTGAATGGCTCAGATGGACTTAGATTATCAACATAAGGGTGAATTATTTTCAGCCAGGTGGGCCCATGACACCTCAGGCCATCAAGGCAGAGATGCAACATATAGATGGGCTCGTGATTGAGGGGTGGACTTAACAATGGACACTATTGCCCAGGTTATTCATGAATGTAAAATGTGCTGCAATTAAGCAAGCCAAACGGTTAAAACCTCTCTGGTATGGAGGACGATGGCTGAAGTACAAGGATGGGGAGGCCTGGCAGATTGACTATATCACACTCCCACCAACCCGCCAAGGCAAGCGCTATGTACTTACCATGGTGGAAGTAACCACCGGCTGGCTGGAAACATACGCTGTGTCCCATGCTAGTGCCCGGAACACTCTCCTGGGCCTTGAGATACAAGTTTTGTGGCGACACGGCACCCCAGAGAGAATTGAGTCAGACAGTGGGACTCATTTCCGGAACAACCTTATAGACACTTGGGGAAGACAGTCTGGGTTATTCCTGCTTCAGGTAAAGGCAAACCCACTTGTGGGGTTGTTTTTGCTCAGAGACCTGGATATACTTGGTGGGTAATGCGGGAAGATGGGGAAGTCTGATGTGAACCTCAAGGGGATTTAATTTTCAGGGAAAACAGCCAATGAACTCCATTGTATGCTGTTGCCTGCTATATAACACTTTTATAGCCCACCAGCTAGATATCTTCAGGTCACCAGCAACTGACCCTGACTTCCCTCTGATCATCACCCCAACAAAGAATGAATTTTGGTGAAACCAGACGAGCTCAGCAGTGGCCAGACGAGTTCAGTGGTGTCATCAGCAGGCAACAACCCAGAACTACACACTGTCCCTCCTGCCCTGAAAGACTGTTACAAGAGATGGAGCCTGACATCGTGGACTGGATGAATTCAGCAACTTTATAGGGATTGGTCGATGGACTCAGGAATGATATCTCTCTCTTTGTGTGTGGGTGTAGGTGTATATATATATGAGTCAAAAGCGATGGTGTGCTGAGAGATGTGGGATCTGAGCATGACGTGAATGGTATGGAATAAGGGTTTGATACTGTCCTGGGTTCAGCTATAGCAGTCATTTTTTCTCCTTCTTAGTAGCTGGTGCAGTGCTTTGTTATTGACTTTCAGCCTGGGAACAACACTGATAACATCAATCTTTTTAGTTGTTGCTAAGTGATGTTTATTCCAACCAAGGACTTTCTCAGTCTCATGCTTTGCCAGGGAGGAGGGGAAGCCGGGAGGAAGCAGAGACAGGACACCTGACCCAAACTAGCCAAAGGGGTATTCCATACCACAGCACGTCATGTCCAGTATATAAAATGGGGGGAGTTAGCCGGAAGGCCAGATCACTGTTCGGGTCGGGCTGGGTATCGGTCAGCAGGTGGTGAGCAATTGTATCCTCTCCCTTTGTTATTTCTCTTATCATTATTATTGGTGGTAGCAGTAGTGGTTTTGTATTATACCTTAGTTACTGGACTGTTCTTATCTCAGCCCGTGGGAGTTAGATTCTTTTGATTCTCCTCCCCATCCCTCCCGGAGCGGAGGGAGGAAGAAGTGGGGGAGTGAGCGAGAAGCTGCGTGGTTCTGAGTTACCGGTTGGACTTAAACCATTTCACATTTGTTTGCTACTGCCTGTCTATCTATCTATTTATCATATTTGGACTATGTCAGACATACTGTACCTTCTCAATAAGGCTAATCTTGAGAGCAAGTTATTTTCCTTTAACTGAAATAATATGTTTAAGTAACATAAGTCTGTAATTAGGGCTGTGACCAACTGTTTACTTGTCACACAGAGCTAGGTGAATAAACCCCTCCAGCTCACACAGTAGACCGGGAAGGGAAAAGGAGGGGCAAGCCTAGCACTGGGAGTGGGGCTATGTCAGAGGGGCTGTTGTTGGGTTCATTGTTTTCTTGCTTTTTATCTCAATCCATGTAGCAGGTTTTGTAAAAGATGTCTGTGAGATGACTGGAGAAGTGATAGCAATTTGTTGCTTTATGCACTATAGGGGGGTATCATTTGTTTATATCTTTGGTTTCTAATACGCAGACATCACATACATATAAAATGTAATAACCAGGAGCCCACCAGAATCACATGCCTGCAGTCCCTTGTTATTCTTTTAGAACCTGCTTATCTTTCACTTCACTTTTTCCTTATGACACTTAAGGTCAGATTTTTAATGACAATTAGATGCCTCATTTTATTGAAATCAATGGGAGCTAGGTGCTTAAACATCTTTGAAGATCTAGTCCTTTAATGTTTATTAACAATGCGGCAGATGAGGGCACATCCCAGAAAACATAATAATTGCCTTCTTTTATTAACTGTGGTGTGTCTAGATAAGATAGAATCAAGTCCTCAGGCTCATCTCCTCTCAACAGTTTCCTAAATGAGATCAGTTCCCACTTACATCCTGAATGACCAAGGGTGACTAAATCAGAGCAATGAAGTACATTTACATCCTTGAAACTCAAATCATCTTACAGACACTTCTCCACTGTTGCTGATTCACATATTATCAAGTCTCAAAATGTTTGGTGTTTTTCTTCAACACTCAGCTATAATCATTTTAACTACAAGAGAATGTCTCCTTTTTCTCTTTAAGTAAAATGAAGCTTCTTTTCTTCTTTGGGAACTTAGACTTTCACATACTAACTGTGGAACTACAAATAAAACAGATTATTTCCTTGTATTTTTGCTCTCATGCTTTTAGTCCTGTGAATTCACATATGCCTTGTTCATCAATGCATGGCACAAAGCAAAGGGGCCTCCAAGTTAGCTACAAGGTGCAGAATACATCTAGCATCTTTGGACAGAAAAATTAAAAAGTCAGGAAGAAAACCAAATTATTATAGAAGCCTTTGGATGACTGGTAGGGAGAAGTAAGGAAGACAAAGGGAAGGAATGTTTTCCCAACAGACCTTCAGCATCAGTGGAGAATCTTTTCACTCATTAGAATGAACTTTGTCTGCTTTTCATTTTCTCTACTGCAAACTAGTTGATCAAAATCATACACAGCAAGTGGCTACCACCACAGGTAAGACAGACAGCAAAATTTTAAGTCACTACGTCAAATCCATGTTCAAATCCCTTTGAAAATATGATTGATGAGAAACTGTGAGGGTTTCTATCCTCCTCAGGCATCTTCTCATTCTACTTTTTGCTATCCCCATGCGCTTTCTTCTTCTCACAGGGAAGATGCCAGAGGGAACAGAAATAATCTGCCAGTAGCAAGTCACCCAACTACTCCAGTCTGACCAAATAGCTTAATGCTAAGATCAGCAATGAGGGCTTGACCCAGAGTATGTCTGCTCACTCCCTCCTCTCCTTCCTCCCAGCCCAGTTGGTGTCCTTTAAAGGAACACTCATATAGGGCAATAGCTCTGTTCCTTTACCTTGATTTTTATTTTTTTTTACCCGTCCATAGTGATGGACCAACAGACCACCACTCTGGGCAGCAAGCATTATATACTAATACAGCATGAGACGTATTTAAAGCATTACCATCTGTCAGAACAGTGAAGAGTTTGAGTTCAGACTTAAGATCCTCTCAACTTTTCACACCACTTCCCTGTAATCTCCAACATAACATGGTTTGGTTTTTCTTTACATTTGTTTTTAGCCTAATTTTCATTACTCTTTTCAGCTGATTTCTTAGAAGTCTCACTCTGCACCTGAGATACGTAAAACACAGAGATTACTTTTTAATCAGTCCAGAACTGCTAGGGAGAAGACCGGATTCATGTTCCGTTTATGCAGAAGCAGGTGACTCCTGGTCACACCACCTCTCCAGAGTAACTGTTCCTAAAGCCTGCTAAATCAATTTTAACACTCTTCTGCTTAATAACAGCATAAAGCACAGCCCTTTCATGGATTTAATTAGAGCCATGCAATCTACATAAAACACACAGAACAATACTGCATTGAAAGAAACCCACTCATTATCTCAATAAACGCAAGATTGGACAGGGACTTCTTAAAAATTAATTTTTTTGAGGTATTATGATCAGCGAAATTACCCCAACAGTCATTCACGGATAAAATTATAATATTCCAAGTACCTGCCCTATCCAAAATGTCTCCTGAAGTCAACAGACACTCTGTGTCTGTTTATATGCAGGACCAGGGCTCTTTCATACATTAGTACTGATGATAACTTTTTATCCTGCCACCATTCAACCCAGTTGTTTTCAAAGTGATAATCATGTGGGAACTGCATGGCTAAAAATCTGAGTAGCACTGAAGCTGTATTCCAGTACGTTTTTGTAGATCTAGATTTTAGGGTCAGGGATTAACTGGTTCTTATCTAAAACATCCAAAATTATTTCTAAAGTAGTACTGCAAAAACATTTTATAGTGAATTACTCTTTTAAACATATTTTAAACAGAAACACATCACCATATTTTCCATGGGCTTGAAAGCTTATGTTAAGTTTCCAAATAAGTCAATTCTATAAAGATAACATCTTTTTTAAAAATAAGTGTTGCGAGTTAGTAATGTACATAACAAATAAGCCTTAATTAAAATTTAAATTGAAATCTGTATTGGCTAATCACTCCTGAAGGGAAGCATTTTAAGGCAATCTTTTCAAAAGCTCTCTGGTCAAATGTCTAGGTACTTAGTACCTATAATTAGGGTAAAAATGTCAAAGTTTTCTGTTCAGCAAAGTATAAACAGAATTTACTAAAGTGCTTGATGTCCATCTGTTCCTATTGTGACATTTACAGCTGAATTTCTACACAAGTTTAGCACCCAAAATGCTGAAGTCCTCTGGGTATCTGGATGTGTTTTGACAAACAGGATCTGAGCACAGGTAGAATCTCTGCTGTTTTAAAATCTAGTTCCAGCTGCAGATTATGGACCTGGATGAAAATCTGCCCTGTAACCATCAGCATTACAGTGCCATGTTTATTTTCCTTTGCACAGTTGTTCTGAGCAATGCTGTAGTGCACATAATAAATTAATATATTTTTTTTTTAAATTCGCAAACAACTGATTTTCTGATTACCTTGTTACATATCTGACAATTATTCTGCATAGAGAGACACTCAGATCACTTAGGCCACACACCAAAGTCAGCTTCAGATGAAGACTGAATGAAAGTTATCCCAAGAGATTAGTATACAGATTTGCTGATCCATTAGCCTGTTCATTACTGATGGAGGTAAATAGCTGTAAGAATATTAACAACGAGACCTGAGGCAGACATAAAGCCCTACTTAAGGCAATTAGAGATATCACCCTATACTTTTAACTCATTATAAAGAATCAATTAAAGCCAAAGTCAGCAAAGTGAATACATATCATATTTAAATCTAATTAAAGGTTATTTTTGTACAGATCTCTAGTACTTTTCAGTAGGGATAATTTCATCTCCCAGTCATGATCTCCCTGCACATATTCAACACTACATACTACTGAAAGCACGCGGCTGACTTCCTAAAGAGTCTCTAAGAGATAATGATTCATTTTATTGTGGTTTTATTGAGGTTTGATTCATATTTTATAATAAAGTAACTTTAAGTTCCCCCAACACAACATTATTTCTACGTTTTCTTAAGAAGAAAAAACTTGTATGGTCTTTAAAAAAAAATAAATTTTAAATTAAAAATCTTTTCATAAACCAACATTTATATTTTCTATTGAAAAAAATGCTACTGCACCGAAGTGGTTTATGTAAATATATAAAAAAAAAAAAAAGCAAGCTGTCAAAACCTGCATGAGTTGTTTAAGCACTAGGAATGAGAACCAGCAAGAATGAAGATGTGTTGCCTTCATATTTGGCCACGTGCCACAACTCTAAAGAGGAGTCCATCTTGAACATGCAGTGCATTACCCTGTTGAGCGAGCTACCAGCTTCCTCCCACCCCCCAAAGTAAAACATTTTTGACAAGCAGCTTGTCTATAGCCATTTCACAGGGCTTTTCTTTCATTTGCATTCTCATTAGAAAAATATGATTTTATAAACTGGAACGTCAAAGTGCTCACTACAGAGTGAAAACAGGGAACCCTGCATCTGAGGTGATAATCCAAACTGAGCTGACAGCAGATAGAATGCAAGATCTGTGATTGGCAATTTAAGCAACACTAAGTGAAATATGAGCAGCAACATCACATCACAAATCATTGAAACAAAAGAACTCAACCTTTTTCAAGTTAACTTAATAGGGGCTGGACAAAACAAGAATGGACACTTTATAGGAAAATAAATAGAAAGGGAATGTTTCTAAACACTTATTTTGGGAATTTTTAGGGGGGGGAATAATGCTTTAGCTATGATTTTATTGAAGAAAGAATACATTTCGGCTCATCCTAGTGCTTTGATTTTGTTGTTAGAAATTCTCCAGGATGCCAAGTTTTAAAAATATTGTAATGGAGTCAATTTTCCAACCAGTTCCAGGGAGCCATGAACGCAGAAATCATTAACAATTAATGGGGTTTGTGTGCATGCTGATTTTTTATTTATTTACTGCACCTCATTTTGTAAAACATTCCTCAGACACTAAAAAGCACAGAAATAGGCAATGCAAACAGTTGTTCCACCAGACATCATATGCTTGGATGAAATTTCTAAAGTAACAAAGTGGGTGCATCCTTTTTGTTAGCTGCTGATGTAAGCTCCTCTTTTTTTTAAATATTTTGAAATCTGGGACAAATGAAAACCAAATATATCAGATAATATGGTGATGGTAACAACTTAGACTTAGATTCTGTTGTAGTTAAGAAAAGTTCTTGCACAACTTCAATGATAAGGAAAATGAATGTGTTCCAGATGATTTTAAAGGAACCACAGAAGAGGCAGCACCAAATAATTATAAAAAATGCGCAGTTTGCTTTTTAGAAAATCACATTCTAAATCAATGTCTTTCCCATACCTTATACTAGTCTACACAAAAGGCAAAGCCTAATTAATGAAAATGTGCAGGTGCGGTAAACAAGCTCAGTTCCGGATTAGTTTACTGGGTCAGTTTTGGAGCTCGTTACAAATCAAGAAACTCTGCCTAGAATTGCAGACACTCCTGAATAAATACTTATAAAATATACATACTTTTTCTAAAATATGAGCTAGAAAAGTAATAAGCAACGTCCATAATGTTTACAACCAGTGCCCAGGCTTTATAAACGAAGGCCCTAAATCCTTCTTAAATGCCTTGCTGTTTTAAGATTCCAGGAACATCCTGCGTTTCATAAACATGAGAATGACATTTTAATTTTTTTATAATGGCAAATATGCAAAAAGAAAAAAACCCAACTCTTTTAGACACAATCCCTACGCAGACAAAAAAGAATGTGAACACAGCATTCTTCTGGCAGAGACATCTGTCACTCATGTGAGGAACATAGGAGTGATTTGTGTCAACAAATAGGAAATCTTAGTGATTATTATGTGTAAAAGAATATGATAAATGTCCCTGTCGACATCACAGTAAGAGGGAAGAAGGGATAAGGGAATAATTCCTTGGTTAATTACACAATTGCTGAAAGAAGTGTTTTGTTCCTTGTTTGGTTGCTTAAATGCTTTTAGGGGGTTAGGAATGTGTTCTGTTGTTGAATGTTGTGGAACCTAACCATATAAAAATGGAATATGTGAGGGCTAAGACGGTGATAAGACTCGTGATGGACATCTGTAATGTATATAGTTCCTCTGTTGGTAAGGTTTTTTGCAAGGTCGTTTGGCAGGCATTGCAGCATACCAGCCTAAAACCGGTCGGGCCGGTTTTGTTGCTAGCCGAAGCAGAAGTTCAGGACACGCCTATCCCTGGAAGGTCGCTGCTAGCCGAGGCGGGAAAAGTCGGAAGCGGGAAAGTTTGAGACACGCCTATCCCTGAAAGATATATAAACCAGGGGCGGGAACTGTGGGGTGTGCGTCTTGGTGGGCAGAGACTCCTGGCGCACCCAGCGCTGTTTGCTTGCCTTTATTTATTTAATAAATTCTAAAAATCCTATTTGGGACTAGACTAATTTATAACAACTCACACAGATGTCACTCTATAAACCTATGTAAATAACTCAGCTCTTCTTTATCATTGAAGCTTTGATGGTTGAATTACATAAGGGTGATTTTGCATTTTTACAAAGCTTTACACTGCAGACTGATCCCTTTAAGGGATACTTTCATAGTGTTGCAAATACTGATTTTATTCTGAAAGGCTTAGAGAATTCAAGCAGCAGTTTTATATGATTTTAAGCATTTCTACAATATTAAAAAGACTCGCTGCAAGTGTATTTTTCTATATATGCAGAGTGTAACAAAATTTGGACAAAATTAATACAAGGCAACAAAAATCATTTAGCATATAGATAAGTCGATTTATCATAGACCACTAACGGTCAATTGCCGAGGTGAGTATCTCCAGAGGGGATGCCTTCAACACCGGAGCGGGGAGAAGCACAGCATCCAGGAGCCTCAGTTCTGACCGGCAAAAGCCACCGACGGAACCTCAAATCCTCGACAGGACCTGCCCAGAAGCCGGCAACTCAGCTGACACGAGCAGCTGACTCACAGGGGGCGGTGCCAGGAGTGAAGGCACCAGCCAGGGAACGCGAGCGACCAGGGTGTGGCGAGGTAGTTTGTGCGGGTAGCGAGCGGGATGGTGAGCACTTGCCTCAGGACCAGGGCTGGGTCTGGGAAGCTCTGCTCTTGTTAGATATATAGAGTAATTAGACTTGTGATTTGCTTGATTTATGTTCCGTTAAGCCTGTTGCTAAGCCAGAGAAGTTTGGTAACTAGGATGTGGACATAAATATATGAGACTATCCAAGTGAAACAGTACTCCTCAGATTACTTCAAAGCAGAACTTTTAAGATAAGAAACGAAGATGCATACCAGTACCAGTCAGAAAGAGTTAAGAAGAATGCTGGTGAAAGCACCATCGTTGGAACCTATCCAGGACTCGAAAGGTGAAAAGTACACAGCGAGGAAGATGTCTTACTTCATCTGAGGAAGACTACTTACTTCATCTTGAGACCCCTGCCCACGACCACCAGGAGGCACTGCGCAAGCGCAGAACATATGGAAATGACTTTTGTACTCATTATAATACGAAGCGGGGATAGGTCATGAATATGTATCAGCATAGTGGGAAAGGTGATGCATATGTAATACTTTACAGGATAAATTGTGAGCATGTTGTAACGGTCTTCGGAACCAGATTTGGGTGGGTACCCCTGGTTCCCGGGGCCTCGGAATAAAGCACCACATATAACCTCCTTAGAGTGGTTATGTGTTCTTCTCTTGGCTAACACTCTGGCTGCCCCGGTGGTGGCCAGCGTAGGCACCCAGACAAAGCTGATGAGAGGGGAGGCTGGAGCACAGACCTCGGAGTGTAGAAAATGCCTTGGCTGGCCTCTTGAGGCGAGGGTACAAAATGGGCAGGGCTGCACTCGGTGCACCCTGGTGGAGGTCCTCCTGCAGCAGGTGGCTGAGCTGCGAGAGGCTGTTGGTAAGCTAAAAGATGCCAGGGAAGCTGAGAGGGAGCTGGACTGCTTGCCCCAGGCCCAAGCTGTGCAGGAGCCACAAGCGTCCATCATAGTGCATACAGGAAAGGAGAGCATTAACCCAGGAAGTTGGGAGCTAGTAACAAAAAAAAAGCAACAAAAGAGGAAGAGGACAATTAACAGCAAGGGGCTTCCTCCTAAATCCGACATCCCCACCCAGAACCACTTAGCAGCTCTGCAGGGGGCTAACGAGGAAACATGCACTGCACCAAATGAACAAACAGCTGATGCACCTGTAAAGAGGATCACTACTGGTGCCTCCAGGAAAAAGCAGTGGGTCATAGTAGTAGGTGACTCTACTTTGAAAGGCACAGAGGCACCCATCTGTTGGCCTGAACCAGTCTCGAGGGAGGTGTGTTGTCTGCCAGGGGCTCAGATCAGGGATGTTGCACAGAGGCTGCCTGCTCTAGTAAGTCCTGCTGCACTATTACCCTCTTCTAGTGGTCCATGTGGGTGCTAGTGATATAGATAGCAGTAGCCTGGAGAACATTAAGAAGGACTACAGAGCCCTAGGAGAGGTGGTTAGGGGCTCTGGAGCTCAGATAGTTTTTTCATCAATTCTCCAGGATAAAGGGGAGGACCTTAAAAAAGCTAGGTGCATTTGGCAGGTTAATAAATGGTTAGAACAGTGGTGCCATAGTCAGGGGTTTGGGTATTTAGAAAATAGGATTCAATTTGGGAGGCCAGATCTACTGGAGGCTGGTGGAGCTGGTCTGACAAAGCAGGGGAAGAGCTGTTTCGGTAAGAGGCTTGCCAGGCTAGTCAAGGCAGCTTTAAACTAGATGTCTTGGGGGAGGGGGGCATTGATCCATCCCAACACTCCCTGTCAGTTGCCAGCACCTGTAAGAAATGCTTGGAGCAATGCAGAGATATTTCAGCTGCCCCAGCTATTGAGTCAGCTTCATTTGGAGCTCAGCTCAGATACCTCTATACAAATGCCCGCAGTATGGGGAACAAACAAGAGGAATTAGAGAGGTGTACACGTCTACGGGGATATGATATCATTGGTATCACAGACACATGGTGGGATGGCTCCTATGACTGGAGTGTTGGAATGGAAGGTTACAGGCTCTTTAGAAAAAACAGGCCCGGCAGACAGGGAGGGGGGAGTAGCTATTTATGTCAGTGATAGGCTGGAGAGTATGGAACTCTGTCTGGGGACAGGTGATCAGTCAACAGAGAGTTTGTGGGTCAGGGTCAAAGGGAGAACAGTGATGGGGGACATTACTGTGGGGATCTGTTACAGACCGCCTGATCAGGAGGACTCTGTGGATGAAGCACTCTATAGACAGATAGGATCGGCCTCATGCTCGCAGGCCCTTGTCCTCATGGGGGACTTTGACCATCCCGATATCTCTTGGAGGGATGGTACGGCATGGCACAAGCAATCCAGGAGGTTCCTTGATTGTGTGGAAGGCAACTTCCTCCTGCAAGTAATAGAGGAGACAACAAGGAGAGGTGCCATGCTTGACCGCGTGCTCACCAGCACGGAGGGGCTGGTTGGAAATGTGATGTTTTCAGGCAGCCTTGGCTGTAACGATCGTGAGATGGTTGAGTTTCAGATCCTCAGGAAACTGAGAATGTCACACAGCAAGCTCACTGCCCTGGACTTCAAGAGAGCAGACTTTGGCCTCTTCAGGAACCTGCTTAGTAAGGTTCCATAGGATAAAGCCCTAGAGGGCAGGGGGCCCAAAACTGCTGGTTGATATTCAAGGATCACCTGCTACAAGCTATGGGGTGTTGCGTCCCAACTAGAAGAAAGTACAGCAGGAGGGCCAGGAGACCTCCATGGATGGACAAGGAGCTGCTGAGGAAACTTAGAGGGGAAAAAAGAAGATTATAAAAGGTGGAAGCGAGGACAGGCAGCCTGGGAAGAATACAAGGATATTGTCTGGCAAGCTAGGGACCAGGTCAGGAAAGCTAAGGCCCAGTTAGAATTAAATCTGGCAAGGGATGTGAAAGATAACAAGAAAGGATTCTATAGGTATGTAGCAAATAAAAGACAGGCTAGGGACAACGTGGGCCCTTTCCGGAAGCTATCAGGAGAACTGGCTACCCTGGATTTGGAGAAGGCTGAGGTTCTTAATGACTTCTTTGCCTCAGTCTTCACCAGCAAATGCTCTGACCACACCACCCAAGTCTTGGAAGGCAGATGCAGGGACCATGAGAATGAAGACCATAGGCCCACTGTAGGAGAGGATCAGGTTTGAGACCATCTTAAGAACCTGAATGTGCACAAGTCCATGGGACCTGATGAAATCCATCCGCGGGTCCTGAAGGAGCTGGCGAATGAAGTTGCTAAGCCATTGTCCATCATATCTGAAAAATCATGGCAGTCAGGTGAAGTTCCTGATGACTGGAAGAAGGGTAATATAGCCCCCATTTTCAAGAAGGGGAAAATGGAAGACCCAGGGAACTACAGACCAGTCAGTCTCACCTCTGTGCCTGGCAAAATCTTAGAGCAAATTCTCCTGGAAAGCATGCTAAGGCACATGAAAAACAATGAGGTGGTTGGTGACAGCCAACATGGCTTCACTAAGGGGAAATCCTGCCTGACCAATTTGGTGGCCTTCTATGATGGGACTACGGAACTGATGGACAGGGGCAGAGCAGTTGACGTCATCTACCTGGACTTGTGCAAAGCATTCGACACTGTCCCGCATGACATCCTTGTCTCTAAATTGGAGAGACATCAATTTGATAGATGGACCACTCAGTGGATAAAGAACTAGCTGGATGTCCAGTTGGAAAACAGTAACGACTGGTGTCCCTCAGGGATCGGTGTTGGGACCTGTCTTGTTCAACATCTTTGTTGGTGACATGGACAGTAGGATTGAGTGCACCCTCAGCAAGTTTGCCAACGACACCAAGCTGTGTGGTTCGGTTGATATGCTGGAGGGAAGGGATGCCATCCAGAGGGACCTGGACATGCTTGTGAGGTGGCCCGATGCCAACCTCATGAAGTTCAGCCAAGCCAAGTGCAAGGTCCTACACCTGGGTCAGGGCAATCCCAGGCACAGCTACAGGTTGGGCAGAGAAGAGATTCAGAGCAGCCCTGTGGAGAAGGACTTGGGGGTGTTGGTTGATGAGAAAATTAACATGAGCGGGCAGCATGTGCTTGCAGCCCAAAAAACCAACCGTATCCTGGGCTGCATCAAAAGGAGTGTGACCAGCAGGTTAAAGGAGGTGATCCTGCCCCTCTACTCTGCTCTCATGAGACCTCACTTGGAGTACTGTGTACAGTTCTAGTGTCCTCACCATAAAAAGGACATGGAGCTGTTGGAGCAAGTCCAGAGGAGGGCCACGAAGATGATCAGGGGGCTGGAGCACCTCCCATATGAAGACAGGCTGAGGAAGTTGGGGCTGTTCAGCCTGGAGAAGAGAAGGCTTCGTGGAGACCTCATAGCAGCCTTCCAGTATCTGAAGGGGGCCTACAAGGATGCTGGGGAGGGACTCTTCCTTAGGGACTTTAGTGGTAGGACAAGGGGTAATGGGTTCAAACTGAAACAGGGGAAGTTTAGATTAGATATAAGGAAGAAGTTCTTTACAGTGAGTGTGGTGAGGCACTGGAATGGGTTGCCCAAAGAAGTTGTCAATGCTCCATCCCTGTCAGTTTTCAAGGCCAGGTTGGATGGAGCCTTGGGCAACATAGTTTAGTGAGACGTGTCCCTGCCCATGGCAGGGGGGTTGGAACTAGATGATCTTAAGGTCCTTTCCAACCCTAACTATTCTATGATTTTATCACTTTCTACTAGGAGAAACACTAATTTTCTTTTCCATGCCCCTGACAAATATTTCTGAAGAGCATTCTTTAAGCGTGATCATATCAAGTGTTGCAAGTCTCTGTTTTCTTGCTTTGTGAGCCTAATAAACAGTCTGTGTCACAAGTGTTGTCAGTCAATTCTTTGCTTGTTTGGTTCATCTAGTCTTCTGAATAAAGCCTGCAGTGGCAGTGTGCTGTGACTTAGATAGCTAGGCTGACATTATTGATTTCTATCTACAGTGCACTTTGTCAAAAATCAAATAGAAGGCCCTTTGGACCCCTTCACATTTACCAGACACACCACAAATAAACCTTTTTATATCAACCAAGAAAAGTGCAAATCTTGGAGAGCATTCTATTCATTTGGAATTGTTGCAAAAAAACCCTTGTGCAGTGCTTCAAGCGCAAACTTAATAACACGCAAAGCTTAACAAGTAGTCATTAATAATCCTGCTAAATTATCTGAGAAAAGGATGCTACATTTTATCATAATACCTATGTTGCAAATATAAAGGGTATTGCTATAGAAAAATTAAATTTTAAATATTGCCATACAAGGAGTGTCTTCCCCACCCTAATTTACTTTTTAAATATTCATATTGCATTCATATACAATAACTTCATTAAAATGAACGCAGCTTTTAAAGAAAATATTTTTGAGGACTCTTCTATTTAAACATTATAGCAAATACTTTACTTTGCTGGTCAGATGTATGCATTAAGTATGCCATAAACCCTTCTATTGGCCACTGACTCTCCTCTCTCTTTCTCCTGACAGAGAAAATATTATGCATTGACTTGTTTCTAGTGAATCTATGTGATTCATTGCCCAATTTTAAACTGCCAAGCTGCTAAATTGCATCAGGTCTGCCAAAATTCATTCCAGGACTAGGAGGACATATGAAAAATTGAATGTCATCTTGGTACAGTGGAAAACTTTTACCTTTCAGAGAACAGAATATGCTACATTCTGTAATGATGGACGATTGCCCATGGCTATACTTAATCTACTTAGTAATGTCATGTAGTATAAAGCATTATTTACCTAAAAATTGGCAGAAGACATAAACTGTATCAAGCTCTGACATCAATGCATTTTCCTCCAAATAAAGTGACTTTTTATCTTGATTCTCTGGTATAAAATAATTTTTTCTCATCAGAGTTTGTGGACAGCACATTATGTTGTGTGGCTAAGGACAGAGAGTACTTAGCTGTTCTTGCTTTACTATCAGGTACACAGTGCTTTTGTGCTACCTGGCTAAGAAATGCTGCAATCTATTCTGGACACAGCTTCATCACATAAACCTATGGGAAGAAAGAAAGAGATAAAAATATCTGAACTGCTGAAGAAGTATGGACCTGCACACCATCACCACAAGTAGAGGAAGAAGCATTTTTCATAACTACTTCAGGCTGCTCAGTAATTTTT